>NC_059360.1:10457500-10763000 GCF_019703515.2 Myxocyprinus asiaticus | reverse complement strand
GTACTTTTTCACATTATTAATGTCCTGACTATACATTGTGATCAGCTGAATGCCACTTTGTTGAATAAAAGTACCAATTTCTTTCCATAAGAGCAAAATCTGTACATTATACCAAACTTCTGGCCGCCAGTGTAGTCACTGAGTTCAGAATTGCATACTAGCCATACCTGCCTATGGCAGAAATAGTAAGAGTAGTATGGTAGTATGCAATTCTGAACTCAGCGACTATATTTAATTTGGGCGCTGCATACTCGGCTTATCAAGGATTTCATTTGAGAGTGAAAAGCAACTTATTTTTTTGTCAGTTCATCGCATAAAGTTATTTTATGGCTTCAGAAGACTTGGAATATAGTGCACAAGCTGTATCATTTACTTTTACTATGGTTTTATATTTTACTGCGGTCAAAGGTGGTTGGAGTAAAAGGGGTGAGGGTGGGGTGAGGTAATAGACATCATTTTCATTTTTGGATGAACTATTCCTTTAAGGTTTCACCATATAATATTAATTTAAGTTTTCTTTAAGTTAACATTACTTGTGCATTACTAATTAACACATAAAAATAATGAAAATGGCTCCCTAATATTGGAAAGACTATTCATATGAACTCTATAAATCACAAGGATCAAAGAAGGTTGACAGAGGAACAGCGATTTATGATATAATCATACAATTTTAATTGTAATTAATTTTAAAACTTGAGTGAACTTGAAATGTAGCATCATTATGGTGAGATTTAGATTTTACCTTGCAATATAACTGCTAATCCCTCACAACTAAGCTCTCAATGACTCACTGCTCACCATGGCAAAATAACTCTTCCCCCACTTCACTAATCCTTCAATACACTAATATGCATGTTCTGATTTGCTGTGACAGGTTGGAAGATGGTCCAATCAGAGAAGACAAGCCATGGAGTGAGCAAACAGAACTCCGGGGTGCAGTGCGCTCAGCCTCACACCCAGACTTGTGCATTGTGGGTCAGGGTTTACAGCGCGAATGAGAGAAATGAGGAAGGAGCAAGTAGGATTATGGATTAGCAAACCTTGGATGGGATTAAAACCTTTGTATTTTTCCTTCTGGGAAGTGAACATAGCTATTTCTCCTAATGCATTTTTTTTTTTTTAAGCTTTAGCCGAATAGGCTAATTTTATAAATATTTGTGTGTGTGTTTTATTTTGGTGTAATTTGTTTAAAAAAAAAAATAAAAAAAAATTGTATTGTGAATATTATTTATTGGCCTTTTATATTCTTATTTCTAAATAAAAATGCATCACAGATCTCTGTTTTTTTATCCTTTCTTTAAAATTTACATTTCTTAAAACTTGTTAATCATCCATTACATTGACATGGCATTGAAGTTGAAAGAATGGTAGTAACTTTACACAAACATGTCAGTATGCAATTCTGTCACTCTTGTCTCATGCCAACACTGGCTATACTTTTACTATACAGTCTACAGGGGAAGTTGTGGCTAGTTTTCACACAAAGAAGTTGTCCCAAAGCACTCTTAAAAAGCAGTTAAAAAAGGGAGCCGTCAAGCCGGACACTTTGTGCTTCCCGTTGTGTGCTGAACCTACATCAGTCATGGCAGATCGCACAATGTTGAAGTGGCAAAGTTGATGCAATAGAAATACAGATAGACAGATGTTTGATTTTTTTTTTTTTTTTTTTTTCATATAATAACCAGAAACAATATAAATTTGAACAGGTTACATGCTGCTTAAAACAGTGCCTGTGTGTACAAGTAGAAAGTCTGATAAAAGCCTATATTATGTTAAATATTTGTGAATTTTTTTAATTGTTTTTATGAATGAACATGATGTATAAGATTAAGATTGCATGAAAAGAGAATTGTACTGTTATAAAAACATGGATTTGTAAGATTTTAGTGTAACTGAATGTGTCAGAATAAACATGGCAGAGTTTATAGTGCATACCATACCATTCTTACTATTTCTGCCATATATATATATATATATATATATATATATATATATATATATATATATATATATATATATATTGCCGGCCCTGCCTAATACGTAATATTAGCGGTGGCATAGGGCCCCTGAGACCACCAGGGGGCCCCCTACCATTAGTTCAGTCTGGCAAATAATTATTTGCCCTTAGTGTAAATAGCACTGGGCACACAGCCCGGCTATAAGCATGCCAACAGTTCGATAGAAACTGTCAAAACTTTGAAAAACATATTATATAATCAAAGAAAAGGCATAAAGATATACAGTGATGAGCCAAAACGTTATGACCACCTGCCTAATATGCTGTTGGTCCTCCACGTGCTGTGTAAGCTTTATACTTAAAAATGTTTGTTTGCACAGGTTAAAGGGATATTTCACCCAAAAATGAAAATTCTCTCATCTTTTACTTACCCTAATGCCATACCAGATGTGGATGACTTTCTTTTTCAGCAGAACACAAAGATTTTATATATATATATATATATATATATATATATATATATATATATATATATATATATATATATATATATATATATCACATAAAGGAAACATAAAAATAATCCATATAACTTCAGTGGTTAAATCCATATCTTCAAAAGCTAAATGATAGGAGTGGGTGAGAAACAGATTCACTTGCATTGTAAGGACCTACAAAGCTGAGATATTCTTCTAAAAATCTTCATTTGTGTTCAGCAGAAGTAAGAAAGTCATACACTTTCTGGGATTACATGAGGGTGAGTAAATGATGAGAGAATTTCCTTATTTTTTTAAGATTGCTTAGTTAATGATGTTGGGTGTGTTTGGTTAGTTGTACCAGTAGGTAAGGGGGGCCTCATTTTGAAAATCTGCATAGGGCCCCCAAAAATGCAAGGCCAGCCCTGTATATATGGCAGTAGTAAGAGTAGCATGGGTAGTATGCCATTCCGAACTCAGCCCATGAAATGAACATCATCATTGCCGTATTGTCATCAGAGCATGTGCAGCTGCTTTTAGGCAACTGCTGCAGCTGACTCGTGCAGCTGGTCTTACTTTGCTCTTGCGGCACTTTGATGGCATCGTAAAAGTGAAGAAGCAGTCGTGCCAATGAAAGGCATGCAGAATTTCTAACCAGCATGCATTGGTTCAAGCCAGACGCCAACCGGTCTGTGTGAAGTCAAACACACCTATTATCACTTATCTTTGTCTTTACAAACCCAGGTGTTCAACATTCGCCATTTCTACTTTTTCATACTTAAACCTTAAATGCATACCTTGGGTCTTTAGTAAACTCTTTTACCAAAGTTTTTTCAGATATGCCCCCACTTTTTTAGTGTTCCTCAACCTTTTTCTAATGAATTGTCTACAATAAAATATAAAATAAAAATGCAAAATTTGCAAAATAAGCAAATAATAAAATATTTCTAATTGTTTAATTACCAAAGGTTTATAGGTCTTTAGTGACCCGAGATATGTAACAGTATCGCAATATATATTTCCACAAATCATATTTTTATGATTATTTCATATCTAATGAAGTTTACTACCACAGGATATCTATTTCTTTGTTTATTTCAAGACAAATGAGTGCCATATTTATACAAATTACTACTATATCATGAGATTTTCTGCACAATGGTGGTGAATTATCAGTATCCCATTTTTGTGTACACATACTGTACATACTGTATTATACATGTTATTTGTTACTCAAGGTGGCTCTGTTGTTTCAGTGACTGATTTGATTAACATTTGACATTGCTATTTAATGAAGAAGCAACATGGACGTAAACAATAGCAAAAAAAAAAAAAAAAGTAAGATATGGTTTTGACCTTTGGGTGTACTACTGAAATTCTGTCAATTGTACGTCTATTTAGATTTAATAAATGCCTGAGAAAATATATGTACAGTATGTGTAGCTTATGTGTTAAGTGTAGCTCATTATGCATTTGACAGCCAGTTGAGTCCCATAAAATATCTGTGTGGAAGTAATGAATCTCATTCTACCATTTTTTGCATCATCCTTTTGATATAGGAAAAGTAAAACACCAAAATATAACCATAATATATTCCATTCTATTTTCTAATTGTCTTAATGCTTTGAAATATTTACACTATCTGGGCATTTTGTAGATCCATTTGTGGTAGATCATTGTTCTACTGAAAAAAAAAAAAAAAAAAAAAGACAGTAATTAAGACATTAAAAAAAAATAATACAGGCTATCAACTTTTGAAAATGCAATAAGAAATCAATAATAATAATTTATAATAAATATAAATAATAATAAAATAATAAATATTTTTTGTAATTAAAATAGCACCAGGATATCTGAATAAAAGAATATAAAAAGTGTGAAGCTAACTAGCAAAACATTAAAGCAAGAATCATTTGTTATTTGCCAATGATTTAAATAGACTAATAAGTAAAACTTTTACAATACATAACATATTGCATGTCAATTCTCTGTTGTACTGTACAGTATGTAGATTTTACAGTAATTACTGTTCTGTAATGATTAAGGGTTTGAACTAAATAATACTGTCTGACACAGTACTTCCAAAAAAATATAAATAAATAAATAATAAATTCCTTTCCAGCACTTAGTCTTGCTTATAAAGTGTGTCCAGAGCTCCTTTAATATCTTAGTGTAGTCTAGCGCCTACATTTTGTCTCACCTTGCTCTTGCACCACTTTAATGGCATCGTCAAATGGATGCTCAGAATCTTACAGGATTAGATTTCTTATAATACAAGATAGCTTTGATGGTTCTCATTGCAGATGCCTGCAACGAGACTGGTTTTGAAAGATCTTGATTGGCTAAAATGAGCTGCTTACAGAAGTACTAGACAAGATGTGAGAAAAGGATACCTACAGTAAGACAAAAATAACTTTTAGTTCTAGGTTGGAATCATTTGCTCAGTAAACACAGGTGTGTTTGTTTAAACAAGAGAGAGCAAGAAAACAAACAATCATATCATATTCAGGACTTGTAGACACGATGTGAGATATCTGCATTCTCAAAATTCCTGTAATTCCCATAGGCATTCTTCATAAAAAAGAGTTATGCCAGATTGTACACAATGCACACTTCAGGTGTTAGATTTCCAACCCAGCAACAGGTACACCCTCCTTTAACCAGTCACACTCAAAATTACATTAAAAGATTAAAAGAGAAAACATAAAAATCAAAAGTCTAATCAAAATATAAATTAAACCTGGAAATAAAGTTTTAGGATTTTATAGGTGTGAGTCACCGAAAATGGCTAAATAGTTGGATCGGCTTGTGATGTGTGAATGGCTTGCACGCAGCGCGAGTCTCCTCGCACTTTAACAGTGGCCTCCGATTCAGCTGATGAAAACACGCTGCGTGATCATGAAGAAGGATTACATCAAGATGTAGATTGAATGCAGGTGCGAAAAACTTCATACAAGTAAAATAGCCTGCTCCACTCTCGCTGTTGATTGCATGCTAGTAATTACCCCTCTGTGTGATTTTGAAAATTTAGTATGACATAATATAAGAAATATTTAAGATTGCACAACATTTCGTGATCAGTAATCAAATAAGCAAATTTGTGACTAACTGTAACTCATTTAGTAGCCTACAAAAGGACAAATAGAGCTTAGTTAATGATGTTGGGTGTGTTTGGTTAATTGTACCAGTAGGTAAGGGGGGCCCCATTTTGAAAATCTGCATAGGGCCCCCAAAAATGCAAGGCCAGCCCTGTATATATCTCAGTAGTTAGAGTAGCATGGGTAGTATGCCATTCCGAACTCAGCCCATGAAATGTACATCATCATTGCCGTATTGTCATCAGAGCATGTGCAGCTGCTTTTAGGCAACTGCAGCAGCTGACTCGTGCGGCTAGTCTTACTTTGCTCTTGCGGCACTTTGATGGCATAGTATAAGTACGATGCCATTTTACTGAGACTCTGTGAAAATTCACATGCAGGATCATGATTATATCATAATCATTGAGTTTTCACTCAAACTGTTATGCTGATCATATTTAAAAAAATAAACGATTAAATTAGAAAAATGCGAAATAGAAAGATTTTCACAAGTGGACTCAAACTTTGGAAAATCACATACATGCACTTATATATACAGCTCTGGAAAAAATTAAGAGACCACTCCAAATGCTTCTTTTTTTGTTATAAAATTTTTTTATTGATTCCAAGAAAAACAAAAATACATTTAACCACAAAATGATGCATTTGGAATCAACTTATAACCCTTTCAAAAATGCGAAATAACGGGGTGTGACTTAACTTCTCTGGTTAGTTTGATCGAAAGGCTTTGCAATGAGAAAATAGGGGCAAGAACTTCTTGTTCAATAAGAAACCAGGGAGGGACCCTCTCAGGTGGAAGCGACCAATGAGCCTAAGACTGAACGCATAATAAAAAAACAAATCTTGGGTAGGCCTAGCCCACCCTTGTCAATCGGCCTATGTAACTTATTGAAATGTAACCTGGGACGTTTTCCATTCCAAATAAAGGACTTCGCTATGCTATCAAAATAAAATTGTTTGAAATAAGAGAGGGGGACATCTACAGGGAGAGACTGTAGCAGGTAGTTGAATTTTGGAATACAATTCATTTTAATAACATTAACCTTCCCAATCATAGATACATTTAATGAAGCCCACCTGCCCATATCGCTCAAAAACCTTTTGATTAAAGGGTCAAAATTAACTCTAACTAAATCACATAAATTTGGTGGGAATAAAATGCCCAAATACTTAATGCCCTGTTTGGGCCAGTGAAAGGTGCCCGGTTGAAAAGCCGTTACTGGACAGTACGCTGTCAGCACCAAAGCTTCGGATTTAGACCAATTAACTCTGTATCCTGAAAATTTTGAAAAGGAATAAATAATTCTGTAGAGGCAAGGCATAGATGTAGCAGGGTCGGAGACGAATAATAAAATATCATCTGCGTAAAGCAGAAGCTTATGTGCCACACCTCCTGCCACCACCCCTGGAAAATCATCCTCCTTTCTTATTATTAATGGTTCCAGGGCAAGACAGAACAATAATGGGGAAAGAGGGCAACCCTGCCGGGTGCCCCTATTCAGAGTAAAATAATCTGAAATGAATCCATTTGTTTGTACCGCCGCTACAGGGTGTCTATAAAGTAACTTAATCCATCCAATAAAACTATTCCCGAACCCATATACTTCCAAAATCTTAAAAAGATAATCCCATTCTACCATATCAAACGCCTTTTCGGTGTCAAGTGAGATGGCAGCGACCAGAGTCTGATCATTTGCTACTGACCACATGATATTGAATAAACGCATGATGTTATCAGAAGAGCTGTGGCCCCGAATAAACCCCACCTGATCTATATGTATAAGAGATGTCATAACTTTACTTAATCAGTTAGCCAGAATTTTTGACAACATTTTTACATCTAGCTGGATCAGGGAAATTGGACGGTAACTCTTACACTCGCTTGGATCTTTGTCCTTTTTAAAAATCAGACTGATCCGGGCTTGTGTCATGGTTGGGGGAAGCTTTCCATTCTTTAATGATTCCGTATAAATTTCAAGCATAAGTGGAGCCAATTCTGTAGCATAAGATCTAAAAAAATTCAGCGGCAAAGCCATCTATCCCCGGAGCCTTGTATGTAGTTAAGGCCTTAATTATCTCGTAAATCTCCTCCAAGGTCATTTCAGAATCAAGAGAATTTTTTTGCTCAGTCATCAGTTTAGGGAGTTCTAATGGTTCCACAAAATTCCTAATATCTTCATCAGTAGACGAAGATCAAGATATAATTCTTTAAAAGCATTATTAATATCAGTGGCCGAGGTAAATATTTCACCACCAGCAGATTTCACTGAGGAAATGGTAGAAAAAGACTCTCTCTGTTTTATATATCTAGCCAAAAGTTTTCCTGCTTTGTCCCCCAACTCAAAATATGACTGTCTTGCCCTGAATAACCAAAACTCCACTTTCCGTGACAAAATAGTATTATTTCTGTATTTCAAATGGGTCAATTCTCTGAGGCCATTAGAAGACATTCGGTGCTTCAGCTCTGCCTCGACACTTTTAATATTCTCTTCCAATTCCACGAGTTCTCGTGCTTTGGATTTTTTGATGAATGAGGCATACTGTATGATCCGACCCCTAAGAACCGCCTTAAGTGCCTCCCAAGCCACACCTACAGAGGATACTGAAGACCAGTGTGTCTCCATATAAACATTGATTTCAGCCTTTAACATTTGTTGAAAATCAGGATTTTGCAAAAGGGATATATTCAAGTGCCAACTATATGATTTCTTTTTCTCTGTATGTGGCAACACCTCTAAACTCACCAGGGAGTGATCTGAGACTAAAATATTTCCAATTAAGCAATCAACAACAGATTAAATGAGGGATTTATATATATATATATATATATATATATATATATATATATATATATATATATATATATAAAATCTATTCTAGAATAAATCTTATGGACTGATGAAAAAAATTTATAGTCCCTCCCAGATGCGTTCAAAAGTCTCCAAATATCTGTAAGACCAGGATTTTTACACATTCTGTGAAAATGCTCTAAGGGGCTTACATACTTTTGCTTCACTATGATCAAGGACTGAGTCTATCAATAGATTAAAATCTCCTCCCAATATTATATCATGAGGGGTGCCAGCGGCTTGCAACATCCCTTCAGGATCTATAAAAAAGCCCTGATCATCAGCGTTAGGTGTGTAAATATTAGCCAAAATCAAACTTTGCCCCTGAATTTCTGCTAAAACAATAATGACTCTTCCTGATTTATCTTTAATCTGTTTGAGAAATTTGAATTGTAGATATTTATCAGTTTATTTATCAGTATAATGACTCCCCTGCTCTTACTTGAGCCAGCACTAAAGAAAATATGTCCACCCCATATCTTCCCAAATTTTTCAGCTTCCTGCAGGGAAAGATGCATTTCTTGAAGAAACACTATATCATATTTCTTACGTTTAAGAAAATAAATAACTTTCCTTCTTTTTATGGGGTGCCCCAACCCATTCACATTCCATGTGGAGAGACAATCCACTCATATTAACATTTGACATTTTGATATAATAGAAAAAATAAATTGTGTGTCAAAAACAAGATTATACAGACCACATTCAAACTGGTTGTTTAGATCAGTGTTACTATCAGAAATAATTAATAATTATTTCTTTAGTTATTCATTAATATTTAAATTAATTAATTGAATCTAACTCATTAAAACCTCATATGGGGCTCCAGTAAATGTAGTGGGCTACGTTTAGATGCAAGTTTGGTTATAAGCAATAATTAATAATTATCAAAGATAATTATTAATTATTAAAATCAACAGAACATTGATGAGAATCAATGTTAGCTTTTTTAATCCTTTAAATCAACAATTATCAAAGATAATCGTTAATTGTTAACATCGATGAAACATTAATTAAAATTAACACTAGCTTATTGATCATTCAAATTCAACAATCATCAAAGATAATTATCAATTATCAAAAATCAACAGAATATTAATAAGGATTAACATTGACGGGGCACCACCCTGGAATCAGGGACTAATAGCCAGATAGTATAACAATATCAATATTAGATTGTCTTCTTAGGAAAATCGACATCCGAAGAATATCGATTTTCGGGAAAAACAACAATGAATGAAGGCTTGAATCCGAGCACTGACATCCTGTCAGCATGACACAGGCGTATGCAAAACAAACCAAAACACTTCTCTTTGTAATATAAATAAAGTTTATTTATGCAGTAATATTAATTAATAATTAATACAATGCAGTCAATGAACTTCCGACTTAAAACTACAAACTAAACAGTGTTATGATTAGATATGGAAATAAAAATAATCCTATAACACATAAGGTGTGTGTGTGTGTGTGTGTGTGTGTGTGTGGGTGTGTGGTTAGTACGAGAGAGAGAGAGAATAAAGTGACAGCCCTAAAGCCGATTTCGCGATCGTGGGAGAGAAAGCAGCTGTTAGTTTATCGCTCAGAGACGTGGTGGATGGCTCGTAAACAGTCCCGCGTTCTTTGACTCTTTAATGGATAAACTCAGTTGCCGGTCTCACCCGCGATGGCGAAAATGCACAACAGTCCAATGTGGTTATACAGAAAATACAGCAAATCTCATTTGTGATAATTAATATCCTGAGTATTAATAATGAGCGGACATGGCGGTCCATAAACTGTACAAGCAAAAACCTTGAAACACAAGAATAACACACTATAAAATTCTATCTCTGCCCAGACGTAAACCTCTTACTTGAATCGCATGAGGATGCAGAATGTGTGTTCCTCCGTCCTTTAACTCCGACCCGATTCCTTGAGGCTCGGGTGATGACGGGAGGCCGTTTCCTCGCTCTGTCGGCAGGCCTACGGCTGCTGATTCTCGGTGGGCTGGCGGAGAACTCCGAAATGTCGACTTGATTGAAGATGGAAGAGAAATCTTTAATCTCTTCACTTCTGCAGGCAAACGGATGAAGATGCGGATTGCTCGGCGGTCTCCTTCGGATCCGTTAGAGTGTTCGGTTGAACACAGAGTAATCTCAACTCATCCAGTGAGATGGAGATTGTATGGCCACAGTTTCATGTCAGATGTTACTTCCTTGTGCCACGAGGTTGCACCTGAGAGCAGCGATGAGCTACGTTTATACACGGTGAACAAAGTTGCTGGAAGCAAATCCCGGAAGCATTTCAGAGGGTGATGTCATAGTTGAGGGACGTTCTGTTGTGTGCCTCATCCAGTAGGAGTTGAGAGTTCGATCCTTTAGTGAGCAAGGCTTCATGGGATTTGTAGTCTGTTTTGGACTCCCTTTGTTTGATTTTGGTGCGATTTTTATCAGTATAATTTATGACCTGGTATGTGGGGGCCTGAGTTAGGTTTTTACAACTGTGTTAGGCCTGCCTTTGTCTTCTATCTGAATACACGAGGCCCAACTCAACATTATTGCAACAATCAAACCCCGAACTTCCCCTCGAACAAAACAAACAGAGTAAAGAAAAACGTTCGCATTAACCCCGCGCACGACAGTGCCAACTGGCGTCGATCCCTCTAAACTTTAAAGGTACATGTATGCCTACAAGAACCCCCACGACAACTTTTGCCGTCGGATTATTCAAGTCCGGTGCTTCTGCACAAATTCTGTACGGCAACACCACATAACAGAAAATATTTTGTAAAACAGACCCCAGCCAATAGGCAGAATAAACACAAAGAACATGTAGATTCATTCACAGAACTGTCTCAAAGGTGTGTTCCTCCACAAAATAAACTCCAGCTGACATAAAGCCATTCAGTTTCCTCGGACAGACAGACAAGTGTTCAGTGAGTCAACTGTTATGAGTTCAGCAGATGACAAAATCATTCTAGTGTCCCTTAAAATTACTCAACATAACAAACTCCAGCCAACAGGAGGAATAAGTACAAAGAACGAACAGATTCATCCATAACTGTCCCGAAAGAGTGTTATTCCACAAAACAAGCTCCAGCCGCCAAGCGGAACCAACACAAAAAAACCCACAAAAAACAAAACAGATGCCCCGGTTTCTTGAATGCTAAAGTGTGTATTGAGTGAGTCAAATTCACTCGGAGGCTGAAAAAAAAATAAAATAAATACACCATGACTTACTCAGTCCATCAACTTTATAAAAGACATCCTTTGTGTAGGCATGAAGATATTTTGCAGTCATTCTTAGTGTCCATTCTCAATTTGGCCGGGAACTTCAGTGTAAAAGCAATCATCCATCCATGCAAAAGTTTCTCGAAGAGTGTTATTCCACAAAACAAACTCCAACCTCTAGACGGAGCCAGCGCAAAAAGAAACAAAAATGGCGCCCAGCTACCTCAGAGAGCCAGAGTAAGTAAAGCGAGTTAATCCACTCTGGAGCTACATGAAAAACCCCAAATGGCTTACTCACCCATTGTTTTTATAAAATACAGTGACTGCTTTGGACACGTAAATACCCTGCGACCATCCTTCATTTCTATTCTCAGTTTGGACGGAAACATCAGTGCAAAAGCCGATGATTCCAGATAATCGATCCGTTTCTCAACTTCTGTCACTCTTGTGACCAACTCAGAGAATTTTGTTTCCATCACCGTAATCGATCGACGTATTACAGCGAGATCCTCCAAGTCAGCAACAACCTTCATCAGCATCACTGAGATGTTGGACTGTTGACGCTGGATTTCTTCTCCCGACGCGCTTTCCAAATCGAGTGTAGCATCTGGACCAGTCAGACACACAATTATTCATTGTTTAATGAATAATCCAACAGACGTCTCAAGACCGTAACAAGCAAAGGTCCATGTAGGCCCAAGCAGACTCCGAGATGTCGGCTCTCCCACTAATCATGAGCTTTTACTCCCCCTTTGCTGACACTAGTCCAGCAACTAGTGGACCTCAGAGACATTCCAGGTGGGGGAAGATAGCCACGTTCAGGAATGTGGGAAGAAGTAACACACTCCATTCCCCCATAGGAAAGCCATGTGTAACTTCCTCGACCATAACGGAGTCAAACTAACACCGCAAGTTCATCATCATTTCTTCATTCAACACAGAAGAAACTGATTGCAACTTCAACACCATTGACTCAAGGAACCATCAAGACTTTCTCCTGAGACTGCATCCGGGCTCTCTCTCTCAACAGCCAAGGCATTGCAACTATTGTACAATTAACTAACTAAACAGAGGTTTAGTATAAGCTGTGAACCCCTTTGTTAACAAAGGTGCTTTGAAGTAAGAAACTGATGGTTCTTTCAGATGGTTAAATGACTCTTTTCATAGCTTCATTCCCCTGTTCTGTTCCAGTTTCATTCACTTTCACTTTTCCATTTCCCATGTATGCGTGATTTGTGTGTATGTGTTTGTTTAGATTACTTATGTGTTTGTGATTTGGTTAAATAAAGCTTTTGTGTACATTTGATCACAGCTACATGCTAAGAAAGACTTATTTTTCTGTGGCCACGAAAAATATCCTTTCTGAGAGTTGATAGACGATCAATACTGAGTGTTCGCTAGACAAACAGATTAATTGATTGTAATATTAATTCAGCTACATCAAGTTAATTCTATTAACTGATCCAAATATTTATAATTAATTATAACGAGTTGTGATTAATCATCCAATTTTCCATTTCAAAGATAATTTGACTGTGGTATATTTTGATAAATAATCTCATCCCTGTTTTTAAAAGATTTCACTTCAAAGCTGTACCTAAATATGTGTAATATTATTTTCAAAAAGCCATGAGAATAATATTACTCCAGTAAGTGAATTAATCATAATTCCCTTATTAAAGCTAGTTCCTTACAATAGAAATTGTGAGCGGATACAACGAGATGTTGTATTACGATTTTAATGGTGGAGAATTTTATTCAGACAAATAATCTAGTTATTTGTCATTTATCTAATTTATAATGGTGGTCGAATGCGGCCAAGATTCGTAAACAAATTAATTAATTATTTACATATAATTTCGCTACAGAGTCCCCGGTCTGCAGGCCCAGAGGTTTCATCTTGAGCACGTAAGTGTCTTTTATTGTCTCCAGAGCCAGAGGATTTTGACTTCTTTGTCATGTTTACCTCAAAGAACAAATATGTACTGGGTGTATGGAATCTCACCGGATTATAACATGAAAATAATTAAAAAAACAGTAAAGTGCGCAGAGCTCGTGATTCACATGTCTGCTTCTCGTATGGTGTCCCCAAATGCTTCTTAAATCAGTATCTCTACACAGGGGCAGACTGTCCATAGGGAGAAATGGAACTTTTCCCAGTGGGCCGGCCGAGAAACGGGGCGAACGGGCCGCGATAAGCTGAACGGGTCATGTCAGGCTGAAGAGGGCCGCAAACGGCGCCACGATATGCGATATTCCATTCCAGTGTCTGATGAATTCCTGCCTGAATCTTTGTGCCAGGAGTGGCATAAAGTCAGCAATGTGAAAGACCGGTGGAAAGCATGCAAAGGCACATGAAAGCTGGGATTGAAAAACATCGGCACAGCCATTAACTAGGAAAATAAAAAATGGCACTCCATGTCAAAAAGGTTGCTGACCCCTGCTGTATACACTCACTGAGCACTTTATTAGGAACCTGTACACCTACTTATTAATGCGATTATCTTATCAGCCAATCACGTGGCAGCAGTGCAATGCATAAAATCATGCATGCGGGTCAGGAGCTTCAGTACACATTGATGTCTTTCCTGACACAACATTGGTTTTGCATCTTAAACTACACTATATGGCCAAAAGTTTGTGGACACCCCCTTCTAATTAACGAATTTGGTAACTACATTAAATCCAGTAAAGAAAAATCTTAATGTTTCTTTATGTAATGGCTTGGGCTTTGTGTGCTTCCAAATTTGTGGCAACTGTTTGGGGATAGCTCTTTTCTGTTCCAGCATGACAATGCCCCTGTGAACAAAGTGAGGTCCATAAAGAAATGGTTTACTGTGTCTGGTGTGGAAGAAATTGACTGGCCTGCACAAAGCCCAGACCTGAACCCCACTGATCACTTTTGAGGTGAACTGGAACAGCAACTGTAAGTCAGGTCCCATCGACCAACATCAGTTCCTGACCTCACTGATAGCCTTGTGTCTGAATGAGAGCAAATCCCTGCAGCCATGTTACTACATACAGTATAGTGGAAAGCCTTCCCAAAATAGCGGAAGCTGTTATTACAGCAAAGGGGGAAATTGATGCTTAAGGTTTTGAAATCAAATGTTCATCAAGCACATATGGTGTCCACAAACTTTTGGCCATATAGTGTATTTGATTTAGTTAAAACCGAATCTGACTCCATCAATAATTTAAAATGACTCCAATTTAATAGACCTTGAATTTAGATGAATGCTCCAATCTATCTCTGATCATCATTTTAGATATAATCATAATTTGATGTTTTTGAATTACTCTGTTGTTCTCATTCTTTTAAGAGGTGTCAATATCATTTAGAGTCTGCTGGAATTACATAGATCTCACAGTCATGAGGTTGGCAGTTCATCTTTAGGTCAGTGGTTGCAGGGTTTACAATATCATTAAATCAGGCTTGCTTATAATCAACTGATAGCTTTACTTAATCACATACATACAGCTTGCTTAAGGTGAGCGATAAGTCAGTGACTGACAGTACCAGAGGATTTGCGTGCATTCATGGCCCGCAGTAATAATCTTTTCCTGGTCACATACGCTCACGGCAACATCATATGCGCTTTATTTACTGGTAATAATGAGTTCATGAGAATCCTGAGTAATCAAAATTTACAATTTATTTGTCAGGTAAATATGTATCATGCCAATTACATAATTAATCAGTTCAGAAAAAATCAATACAAAACAATCTAATGCTCAAAGAAGAATCTTTCCACAAGCTCAAGGACACTTTACACTCCATATACATTTAACAGGACAAAGTACATTAATATACATTTCAACAGAAGTTAAAATCTCAATTACAAAGGGGGTATGAAAACATCAATCAGTAATAGATAGGTAATGCGCTGAGAAAAGATGTGTTTAATAGTTGTCATATAATAGTTGTGACAGAAAATATAAGCACAATTTCCTAAAATGATATAAATCACATATGGTATAGGACTTAAAGGATTTTTTTTTTCCAAGATAAATATTAATATTTCAGTTTTTCTTCAGTTTGAGATGGGAAGACAGGGACAAATTATTTTTAAAAGTCAATTTAGGCCAGAACAATGATTTGTTTTTTTTTTTTTGTTTTTTTATATTATTATTATTATTTTTTTCCATTTAGCTGTTTGATTAATTGCTTTGTTTTTCACAGTTATTTTACTGTTTAAATTTAGCTGAAAATCATGTAGTGTTCAATTTGAAATAATTAAAACAATAAAAAATTATTAAACCAATAATTAAATGTGCCACTTTGTTTTAAAATAACTGGGTCATTAAATAATAAAATAAACCAATAAATAAAACGTACCCATTAATTTTATAATATATAAAAAAAGTTTGATTTTATCAAACATTTCATAATATCCTCTTTCAAAAATGTACTCCTACTTTTAAATCTTTCTTTTTTTTTTCATAATTAAAACATACTGTTTCTAAAAGTAATTTTTTATAATAATAAAGGCTGAATTTCCAATGACACGAATGCAAAAGTAATTATAGAGACACTTCAAAAGTTTAAAGTTATTATAATCTATTCATTAATCTTAGAATTGTGGTTTTATAATAAAGCATATTTTCTGTAAATTCATTCTTCAATAAGTTAACCTAAGTTAACCCTTTAAGCTCTGAAGGTGTTTTTTTATTTTTATTATTTCTTTTATTTTTTTATCCCCTTTTCTCCCAATTTGGAATGCCCAATTCCCACTACTTAGTAGGTCCTCGTGGTGGCACGGTTACTCACCTCAATCCGGGTGGCGTAGGACAAGTCTCAGTTGCCTCCTCTTCTGAGACAGTCAATCCTTATCACGTGGCTCGCTGTGCATGACACCAGTGACGCCGCCGCCCCACGCGCTGTAGACTTTGGAGGAGAGCGTGAGTGGTCGACTGACCCAGCCCGTGCCTGGGCTTTCCTATGAACACTACGCCGCCCCTTTCACGGAGCCCCGTTCACCGCGAGGATGCCAGATTCCCCCTTTTATTATGAACACTATTCCCTCTTGGACACTTTATTACCCCTTTTGGACATTTTACGTTTATTATTGTTTCCAATAAATGCCTCTCCGAGGCTTGACGCCACACCCACTGTCTGTCTCTTGCTCACCCTGCCACAGTAGATATCACTCACTATATTTATGTCTGTGAGTAAAACAAATAGGCTGGTTGTATTCTACTCTATGAGAGCTTTCCAACAACAAATGACACGTGGCTATTTAATCAGTTTTATGTTTTTACTGATTTAAAAAAAATATATATATATATATATATACACATTTTCAAAATGTAACTTTTGATTTGTCTGCAAATTTCAAAGCAATTGTTCAGTTTTGGTCATGGTGCCTACATGCATTGTAAAGTACAGCTTCTAAGCTTTAAAACAATGCCTATTTTGTGCTATTTCAAGACTGCAGCTGTTAATATTTTGAACTTAAAATGTTAAGAATAATGAGCTCATAAAAACTGCATATATAATAATTATGCAAGATCTAAAACAAATAATGTTTAAAATTGTTTTAGATGAAGGTCTCTTACTGACAGATGGCAGTGTAGAGTCAGAAAAGTTGAGCAGATGTAAAGACTGAACAAATGACAGAACAGACTCACACACGTCTGAAGTGATACAGGAATCATCTTATGGGCCGCTCCTCTTGCCTGGATTCTGTCATGGTTAGCTTCAGAAATACAACATAAAAATTTAGCATGAACTATTATTTGTGAAAAAAAAGTGTTAGAACATTTGCCAAGACAGCTGACAAATTCAAGCAATGTTAGTGTATTTTCATCTGCAGACACACATTCTCCAGTAGACACAACATCTATCATTTTCATCCTAGTTATTTTGTCTGCCTGTGTGTCTCACCCTCAGGCATTATTGTTTATTGCTCACTCTGAAGAAATTCAAAGGAAAAGAGTGTCTTTCCTGCATGTCTCATTCCTCTATGTCTTTACTATCTTTAGATAGAAACCCTAAGATCTAGATCTATAGTGCCCTTTGACAATGCTGCAGTCTTCAATTCTAATCTGTCACTCCAAATAAAGTCTGTTGCTACTGAGGATTTGACAGGTGTCCAAAATATTTACAAATAACTACATCTAGAAATGTAAAAATACAAATCTGGTTAAGCCAGAGGAAGACAGTTTTCAATGTTATTCTATAAAAGAGAACTGCAAAGAAAGTTAGAGAAGCCATTCTGATTATTAGTTGAGCTCATGCTGTTCCGGAAAGCACAGGCAAACAGTCAGATCCATCTTGGCATGATTTGATCATTTCAAACTAAAGCAAGGAAACTCAGATAAGAATTCACCAGCCCACAGTGTAATCTCTAACCATAGTCCTGTCTATCTACAGTACTTTGCAATGAGTTAAACAACTAAAAATGATATCTTAATTAAATTACAATCATGTTTGATCAGACATGCAGTGCAGCTTGTAGATTTTGCATGCTCCTGGTCATTGCTGTATATATGGGAATGCTATGCTCATGCAACATTTGTGAGAAACATTAATGAAACATAACCTTTGTCTCATGTAGATAGAGTTTGAAGAGCATTCTGATGTACTCATCCAGATCTGAGCTACAAAATTGGACAGAGTTCCAATGGTTTTCAGACAATACCAGAGGGATCTCTACAGTAAGATTACACTTGATAGACTCTCATTTGTATTGTAGAGGTGTACATGTTCAGCTTTTGCATTCTGCAATCTCCCTCAAGTACTCTCTATTGCATACAGAGGTTTCTCTGCTGTATGATCAGATGCACAACATACTAAGGTAAGAAGCTACATGTGTTGATCCTGTCACATCCTTATCATGTTGCACATTTTGTAAATTCATTATTTAGTAATATTCATTATATATGAGCTCAGCACGATCCAGTCTTGTAAATGTAAATGTTAAAGCATTTAAAGGGCAAAGAATGTGAGAGCTGTAGTCTTGGCTTGATATGTTCATGTCAATTTCTGGTCATTTTCATGAATGAACAAGCTCCTTAAATCTCAACATGTAAATGTTGAAACAGAACAAAACTCTTGTTTGGCTGGTTAGCATGGCCCAGTTAGTCCCTGCTGGTAAATGCTGTAATTACACCATCTGGGCCCAAAGAGCATCTTTCTTAATTTATGGCCATTCAGATTTAGCTTTGATTTAGCTTTGTATTCTGATTAAATAAATGTCTTACAAGCAACATATACATCAAAAATATATCATTATATTATACTAGGTGTTTTAAGAATGCACAGTTATTGGGAGGCTTTTAAAAGTGTAAAATGGACTTATATTTTTCCCTCTCTGCTCCCTTTAATTTCACAGCTCGGGACAGTCCCTAGTGAAGGGTTTGGGACTGTACATGTTTTGGTAGTGTCATCAGTCAGTCAGCGCAGCAGAATTTAATTAGGTGTGTTCAACTTCAACTGTGCCTCGCCTTACCAATCGGCAAGATTTGCCAGTTGCAGTCAGGGGAAGAGTTGAAAAGAGAGCCATCACAGTTGGACAAAATTTCTTACCGTTATGCATTGTACTGTGTCAAGCCAGGTGCCGATCAGTCTGCGCAGCTCTGCATGAAGACAAACACACACATTTTTTTTGCAGTTCCAGGGTGATTAGTCTTATGGCATTTATGACTCAGGTGATTGGTTAAAAAATTCCTGATTGTGGCATCTTTAATTTTTCATAGTAATGACAATGAGGCTGTGAGGTATAGACCAGTGGTTCCCAAACTGGTTGCAGCGCCACGACTGACTAGGGGTTCTGCAGAATCTCTGCTTAGTTCAATATTTTAATAGCCACCAATATTAAAATTACCGGCAGTACCAAAAACTAATTCAGTTCGCTACCCGTGCACTGTTAGACTACACAGCCAGCTGCTTTCAAACGCTTACATGCATATGACTGCATGTGCTGTATTGAGTGCTCCTGTTTCACACTGAATTAATTACTGTGACATACAATGAGAACATTTGGTTTAATCAAGTAAAGCTTTTTTTATATAGCACCTTTTAAAAACAGTGTTTACAAAGTGCTTTACAGAAAAGATATACATGTGCATATGCCTTCACACAAATGAAACAAAAAAGAAAAGAAAAACATACATACATACGGAAATTGATATAAAATAATAGGAAAATAAACCACAAAGTAAAATGAAATAAGCAAGAGATTAAGTAAATAAAATCCTCAAGGAAAGGCCCTCGTGAACAAGTGTGTTTTGAGATACTTTTTAAAAGTGTAAAGTGAGTCTACGTAGGTTGACAGGGAGAGTTCCACAGCTTGGGACCGTAATAACTGGAGGCTGTCTCACCGGTTTTTAGACATGTTTTGGGTACAACCAACAAGTTGCCATTGATTGATCTGAGTGATCTTGCTGGAATATATTTAGTAACCATATTACAAAGTTATGTAGGAGCAGTACCTTGAAGACATTTGAAAACTAATAAAAGGATCTTGAAATCAATTCTGAAGGAGACAGGCAGCCAGTGAAGAGATCTGAGTGTCGGAGTAATGTGATTTCTCATTTTAGTGTGAATCAGCATTCGTGCAGCTGAGTTTTGAAATCTTTGTAAGTTTTTGATAGAGATCTTTGGTAACCCAGCCAAAACACTACTGCAGTAGTCAAGTCTAGATGTAACAAATGCATGAATGAGTTTCTCACTACCAGTGGGGGAGAGAATAGCAAGTACTTTGGAAATGTTTCTGAGGTGACAATATGCCGTTTTATAGACATTGCTAATACAGTTGTGACCAAATATATTGACACCCTTGGTAAATATGAGCAAAGAATGCTGTGAAAAATATGTTTTTATTGTTTATTCTTTTGATCTTTTTCAAAATATTCACAAAAATCTATCGTTTAATTGACGTAAACTAACTGAAAGGTGGGGAAAATCTCATAATTAAATACATATTTTTCTCCAAAACATGTTTGCCACAATTATTGGCACCCCTAAAAATTCTTATGAGTAAAATATATCTGAAGTATATTCCCATTCATATTTTTTCATTTTTAGTACACCTGGATGACTAGGAACATGAAATTGTTCAGCCATGACTTCCTGTTTCACAGAGGTATAAATGAGGTAACACAAAATCCAAATTCCCTTAGTCATCCATCACAATGGGTAAGACCAAGAATAAAGTTATGATGTGCTGCAAAAGGTTGTTGAGCTTCACAAAATGGGAAGTGATTATAATAAAATAGCTAAAGCATTGGAAATGCCCATTTCTACACTCAGGGCAATAATTAGAAGTTCCAATCAACTGGAGATGTTAAGAATCGGCCTGGAAGAGGACATGTGTCTATATTGTTTCCAACCACGGTGAGGAGATGGTTCGAATGGCCAAAAATTCTCCAAAGATCACAGCTGGAGAATTGCAGAAATTAGTTGGGTCTTGGGGTCAGAAAGTCTCCAAAACTACAATCAGATATCACCTACATCACAACAAGTTGTTTGGGAGGATTTCAAGAAGCCTCTGCTCTCATCCAAAAAAATTCAAGCATCTTCAGTTTGCCAGACACTACTGGGACTTCAAATGGGACTAGGTTCTATGGTCAGATGAAACAAAAACAGAGCTTTTTGGCAGCAAACACCAGAGATGGGTTTAGCGCACAAAGAGAGGTAGCCATATGGAAAAGTACCCCATGCCCACAGTTAAATATGGTGGTGGCTCTTTAATTTTGTGGGGCCGGTTTTATGCCAGAGGTCCTGGACATCCTGTTCGGATACATGGCATCAAGGACTCTATCAAATACCAACTGATAAAAAATCAAAACCTGACTGCCTCTGCCAGAAAGCTTAAGATGGGCCCTGGTTGGATCTTCCAGCAGGACAATGATCCAAATCACATCAAAATCAAAACAAAAATGACCACAAAATCAAGGTTATGCCATGGCCATCCCAAGTCTCCTGACCTGAACCCCATAGAAAACCTGCGGGGTGAATTGAAGAGGAGAGACCACCAGCGTGGACCTCGGAATTTGAAGGATCTGGAGAGATTCTGTATGGAGGATTGGTCTCAGATCCCTTGCCATGTGTTCTCCAACCTCATTAGGCATTATAGGAGAATACTCAGAGCTGTTATCTTGACAAAGGGAGGTTTCACAAAGTATTGAATAAAAGGGTGCCAATAATTTTGCCACACATATATCTGACAAAAATATTATTTAATTATTATTATTATTACTATTTTTAACTTGTGTTGTGTTTGCAGTTGTTTGAAATCCATTAGAGGATAGATTTTTGTGAATATTTTGAATGAAAGATCAAATGGATAAACATTAAAGACATATTTTTCACAGCCTTCTTTGCTCAAATTTACCAAGGGTGCCAATATTTTTGGCCACAACTAATTCGTTAAGACACTAACAGCTTACAGATGGTATGCAATTAAGTTCACAGTTATAAAAACTTAGGACACTAAATAGACTTTTCTACTGACTCTGAAAAATACCAAAAGAAAGATTCCCAGGGTCCCTGCTCATCTGCGTGAACGTGCCTTAGGCATGCTGCATGGAGGCATGAAGACTGCAGATGTGGCCAGGGCAATAAATTGCAATATCCATCCTGTGAGACGCCTAAGACAGCACTACAGGGAGACAGGAAGCACAGCTGATCGTCCTCGCAGAGGCAGACCGTGTGTAACAACACCTGCACAGGATCGGTACATCCGAATATCACACCTGCGGGACAGGTACAGGATGGCAACAACAACTGCCCGAGTTACACCAGGAATGCACAATCCCTCCATCAGTGCTCAGACTGTCCGCAATAGGCTGAGAAAGGCTGGACTGAGGGCTTGTAGGCCTGTTGTAAGGCAGGTCCTTACCAGACATCACCAGCAACAACGTAGTCTATGAACACAAACCCACCTTCGCTGGACCAGACAGGACTGGCAAAAAGTGCTCTTCACTGACGAGTCACAGTTTTGTCTCACCAGGGGTGATGGTCGGACTCGCGTTTATTGTTGAAGGAATGAGCGTTACACCGAGGCCTGTACTCTGGAGCAGGATTGATTTGGAGGTGGAGGGTCCGTCATGGTCTGGGGCGGTGTGTCACAGCATTATCGGACTGAGCTTGCTGTCATTGCAGGCAATCTCAATGCTGTGCGTTACAGGGAAGACATCCTCCTCCCTTATGTGGTACCCTTGCTGCAGGCTCATCATGACATGACCCTCCAGCATGACAATGCCACCAGCCATACTGCTCGTTCTGTGCATGATTTCCTGCAAGGCAGGAATGTTAGTGTTCTGCCATGGCCAGCGAAGAGCCCGGATCTCAATCCCATTGTGCACGTCTGGGACCTGTGTGAGGGTGAGGGCTAGGGCCATTCCCCCAGAAATGTCTGGGAACGTGCAAGTGCCTTGGTGGAAGAGTGGGGTAACATCTCACAGGAGGAGATGCACTGCAGTACTTAATGCAGCTGATGGCCACACCAGATACTGACTGTTACTTCTGATTTTGACACCCACTTTGTTCAGGGACACATTATTCCATTTGTGTCTTAGTTGTTGAATCTTTTTATGTTCATACAAATATTTACACGTTAAGTTTGCTGAAAATAAAAGCAGTTGAAAGTGAGAGCATGTTTCTTTTTTTGCTGAGTTTATTTCAAAATATTGGATCTGTGCGATGTGTAAATGCACTAATAGACATGCTGCTGTCCGTTATAGACCTATCATTTTTATTATATTAATCAAACATACAGCAATATTGACAAGAACAAGAGAAAAGCACTGTCATTAGCTAGAAAACTTTAGTAGCTTTGAGCCGAATACATTTCAATGACAGGTCTACTTCTCAGTCAAACTCTGACTGCATTACATCAGTATTTATGCATTAGATAATTTTTTAATGTTTTTATATTGAGATTTGTTTAATTTTATTTATTTATTTTTTTTACGTTTAATTGCTCCTGTTGCCAAAAGTACTGTTTACTCTGTTCTTTATTTTATTACTTTATTTTATTATTACTGGCTTTTGTATAATTAAAAACTTGTATGTGATCTAGGAGCATTTTACAGCTTTATACAGTGTCACTGAGTAGAATATATATCTATCCCTCACTGCTTCATTCAAAAATCAAATATGGCGAGCTATAAATAAGGTCTATGAGCAAAGATTGCAAATTTCAAATTGTGTACTTATGGGGGGTCCTGCGCCAGCAGAGAAACTGCCATTGAGATGCATAGGAATGCTAATGGGTAGCTTTCTCCAGGTTGTATAGATCTCCTTGGACTGTCCAAATCAACGTCAATAAACTTCTAGGGCCATGGGCTCAGGTGTAATACCTGCATGAAACACTGGATGGCACTGTTTGTCTGGTTTTGTTTGCAAAATTATCGTAATAAAACCTCAACCACTCTGAATATCCAGTATTGAATTGTGATGAGTTCAGCTGTTCAGTTCATTTCCTCATTGGTGTGTGTGTGTGTGTGTGTGTGTGTGTGTTAAAATTCTTCATTAAAATTCCCACTGGATCCTTCAGGATTGACTGCAAATTATGATATAAATTTCAATAGGAGCCCTGTACAAATGTTTTATTTCATACTTTTTAATTTCTTACACTTGGGATCTCTTCTTCATAAGGTCCTATGTAATGGTTTGATAAATGCAATGCTGAAATATGTTCATGTATTTCCTTTTGAAACAGGACGTTTTTGTTGTTGTTGTTGTTGTTGTTGTTGTTGTTGTTGTTGTTTTTTAAATAGCCAAATAGCCTTTACAGTTTACGTCAACATAAACCATGATTTACTACTTGCTTTTGCTGATCAGTAGCAGGTGGTATGAGGAGGAGGAGCCATTCTCATTGTAGGCAGCATTTTATTGGACACAAATTTGCACACACCCCTGCAGATAAGATGAGTCATAAATATTATGTTCATTTTTCGTCCATTTTATTTATTTTATTTGTATTTATTTTTTCCGGAAGATAAAAAGTAAATACTAAATGCATTCATCTGCTAAAAGTTTATTTTGTTGATTTCTAAGAAATACATTAGCATATAGCCTAATTACTATTAGCTCATTAGCTTTACATTGAAGCAAGAGTCTATGAACAACACAAAAGAGAAGAGCTGCCATTTTGCTTGACAACAGAGTAGAATAGAGCTGAGACTTAGATTATAATGTCCGGCATCCTCATTTACAGTCTGTCTAAAATCTCTTTGCACCTACACACACACACACACACACCTGCACTTCCATCAGGAGTATAGGTGAAAGATCACTCACTCAGTACACTTGAGTGATAGTGACATGGTAGCCCATTGAAATGTCACAGACTCCCCGGGGTCGGATTGAGGAACACTGAACTCTATCGGTCTGCTTCTTTATCTTTATCACCCAGCTGAATGTGTATGCCAGCTAAAAGTGTGTGTGTTTGGGGCTGTTTCCTGTCTCATTTACACCATTCAAATAGACCCTCATTAATTCACCACTCAAGGCTTGCTTCATTACCAAGTCTGAAATAAAAATACACATAAAAGAGCAAGAAGACAGAAAAAAATGCCTAATATTGCCTAATGACTGAACGAAGGGAATCAATTGTATGTGCTGTTAAAGTTGCTTGCCATTTTTCTGATACCTTCAATCAGTTAAATAACTCACCCAAAAATGGAAAATCTGTCAGTACTTACCGCATACACCCTATTTTTTCTGTGGAACACAAAAAGTAAATTTTTGAAGAATTTTCTCATACCTCTTTTCTATACAACACCTGTCAAACCGCAAAAAGGACAAAAAATACCATAAAAGTCCATGCAAGTCTATACAGGTGCATCTCAATAAATTAGAATGTCGTGGAAAAGTTCATTTATTTCAGTAATTCAACTCAAATTGTGAAACTCGTGTATTAAATAAATTCAATGCACACAGACTGAAGTAGTTTAAGTCTTTGGTTCTTTTAATTGTGATGATTTTGGCTCACATTTAACAAAAACCCACCAATTCACTATCTCAAAAAATTAGAATATGGTGACATGCCAATCAGCTAATCAACTCAAAACACCTGCAAAGGTTTCCTGAGCCTTCAAAATGGTCTCTCAGTTTGGTTCACTAGGCTACACCATCATGGGGAAGACTACTGATCTGACAGTTGTCCAGAAGACAATCATTGACACCCTTCACAAGGAGGGTAAGCCACAAACATTCATTGCCAAAGAAGCTGGCTGTTCACAGAGTGCTGTATCCAAGCATGTTAACAGAAAGTTGAGTGGAAGGAAAAAGTGTGGAAGAAAAAGATGCACAACCAACCGAGAGAACCGCAGCCTTATCATTGTCAAGAAAAATCGATTCAAGAATTTGGGTGAACTTCACAAGGAATGGACTGAGGCTGGGGTCAAGGCATCAAGAGCCACCACACACAGACATGTCAAGGAATTTGGCTACAGTTGTCGTATTCCTCTTGTTAAGCCACTCTTGAACCACAGACAACGTCAGAGGCATCTTACCTGGGCTAAGGAGAAGAAGAACTGGACTGTTGCCCAGTGTTCCAAAGTCCTCTTTTCAGATGAGAGCAAGTTTTGTATTTCATTTGGAAACCAAGGTCCTAGAGTCTGGAGGAAGGGTGGAGAAGCTCATAGCCCAAGTTGCTTGAAGTCCAGTGTTAAGTTTCCACAGTCTGTGATGATTTGGGGTGCAATGTCATCTGCTGGTGTTGGTCCATTGTGTTTTTTGAAAACCAAAGTCACTGCACCCGTTTACCAAGAAATTTTGGAGCACTTCATGCTTCCTTCTGCTGACAAGCTTTTTAAAGATGCTGATTTCATTTTCCAGCAGGATTTGGCACCTGCCCACACTGCCAAAAGCACCAAAAGTTGGTTAAATGACCATGGTGTTGGTGTGCTTGACTGGCCAGCAAACTCACCAGACCTGAACCCCATAGAGAATCTATGGGGTATTGTCAAGAGGAAAATGAGAAACAAGAGACCAAAAAATGCAGATGAGCTGAAGGCCACTGTCAAAGAAACCTGGGCTTCCATACCACCTCAGCAGTGCCACAAACTGATCACCTCCATGCCACGCCGAATTGAGGCAGTAATTAAAGCAAAAGGAGCCCCTACCCTAAGTATTGAGTACATATACAGTAAATGAACATACTTTCCAGAAGGCCAACAATTCACTAAAAATGTTTTTTTATTGGTCTTATGATGTATTCTAATTTTTTGAGATAGTGAATTGGTGAGTTTTTGTTAAATGTGAGCCAAAATCATCACAATTAAAAGAACCAAAGACTTAAACTACTTCAGTCTGTGTGCACTGAATTTATTTAATACACGAGTTTCACAATTTGAGTTGAATTACTGAAATAAATGAACTTTTCCACGACATTCTAATTTATTGAGATGCACCTGTATATTCGAAGTCCTCTGAAGCCATATGATATACACTGGAAATCTTTCCCTGCACTGCAACTCTCAAATCTCATTCTCCATTTTGCAAATCAAACAAATCTTGCCTCACAGGAACCAACAGTGTTTGCCAATAATGACGTCAAACCTGGCACAGCACTTCGACATTGCGGTGTTCGTTTGTGAGTAACACCCGTGGTGTTCGAGGGTCAAAAATGACCCGAACATACATGTGTAAAAAAACAAAACAATTTAAGATATTTAAAAACACTAATTTTACTAAAGTAAAAACACTAAAGTTAACACTAAGGTGTTTTGACCTTATTTAGCTCTAAATTGCTAAATTACACCATTCATTTTCAAATAAAATAAGCAAATTTTATTTTATCTTCACTTCAATAAAAAGTCTTGGATTGGACTCAAGATGGCGCCGAGTATGGCTGCTGCGTTGCGAGCTCCGACACAACATATTACTGTTTTGTTTGTTTTGTTCACAATTCTTATGTTTTTTGTCTTGGATGTTGTCTGCCTTATTGTCTATGACAGACAAAAAACTTTTGCTGTTTACAAACACGCAAGCGGAGCCCTTTGTCTGGGCTGCCCGGCCGCGGAAACGCAAAAGGAAAAGGGGAAACAGAGCCGGCGTTCTCATCAGAGTAAGACGCTGCGCAAATCGACCCCCGCTACCCACTATTCTACTGGCAAATTTTCAGTCTCTGGATAACAAGCTCTGCGAGCTGAAAGCGCGGATCTCTTTCCAACGAGAAAGGGTAGATTAAGGGATAAGGGAGGAGGATGTCTTCCCTGTAACGCACAGCATTGAGATTGCCTGCAATGACAGCAAGCTCAGTCCGATAATACTGTGACACACCGCCCCAGACCATGACGGACCCTCCACCTCCAAATCAATCCTGCTCCAGAGTACAGGCCTCGGTGTAACGCTCATTCCTTCAACAATAAACGCGAGTCCGACCATCACCCCTGGTGAGACAAAACTGTGACTCGTCAGTGAAGAGCACTTTTTGCCAGTCCTGTCTGGTCCAGCGAAGGTGGGTTTGTGTTCATAGACTACGTTGTTGCCGGTGATGTCTGGTAAGGACCTGCCTTACAACTGCTGCATTATCTGCCTTAAGGAAACTTGGATGTCTGCGGAGATTCCAGACTCAGCCATTGAACCCGCAGGGTTCTCCGTGCACCGAGCAGACAGAGCGAAAGACCTCTCAGGTAAAAGCAGAGGTGGTGGTGTATGTTTTATGATCAACAAATCCTGGTGTGATCAGAGGAATGTACATTCTATCAAGTCTTTCTGCTCTCCTGATCTGGAATTTCTCATGCTTCTGTGTCGACCATTCTGGCTACCGAGGGAATACACAGCAGTCATTATCACTGCTGTGTATATCCCGCCACAAGCCGACACAGACCGGGCACTCAAGGAACTGTATGGGAGAATAAGTGAGCAGGAAACCGCGCACCCTGAGGCCGCGTTCATTGTGACCGGGGACTTTAATAAAGCCAGTTTAAAATCAGTCGCACCAAAATACCACCAGCACATTAGTTTCAACACACGAGGGGACCGGGTTTTGGACCATAGCTACTCTCCCTTCCGGGATGGCTACAAATCCCTCCCCCACCCACCATTTGGCAAATCGGACCACTCTTCCATTCTGCTTCTGCCCGCTTACAGGCAGAAACTGAAACAGGAAGCACCCACCCTCAGAACGATCCAGTGCTGGTCGGACCAATCAGATTCTACGCTACAGGACTGTTTTGATCACACGGACTGGGAGATGTTCCAGTCCGCCTCTGATGACGACATCGAGCTTTACGCTGATAGCGTAATGTGTTTCATCAAAAAGTGCGTGGAGGATGTGGTTCCGACCAGAACAATAAGGATCTATCCGAATCAGAAACCATGGATAAATAACGATGCACTTAATGTACGGACCTCTGCTTTTAATACCGGGAACGCGGAGGAGCATAAACAAGCCAGTTATGCCCTCCGAAAAACTATCAGAACCGCAAAACGCCAGTACAGGAGCAAGATTGAAGGACAGTTTAACACCACCAACTCTAGAAGCATGTGGCAGGAAATTAACATCATCATGGACTTTAAAGGGAATAAAAACTCCGCCATGAACACCGCTGCCTCTCTCCCGGATGAGCTAAATACTTTTTATGCTTGTTTTGATGGAAATAACACCGCCCTCGCGGAGAGAGCTCTCGCGGCTGAAGCTACAGAGGTTAGTTCACTCTCCGTCTCTGTAGCGGATGTAACCCGATCCTTCCGACGGGTGAATATCCGCAAAGCCATGGGCCCAGACGGCATTCCGGGCCACGTCATCAGAGCATGCGTGAACCAGCTGGCTGGTGTTTTTACGGACATTTTCAACCTTTCCCTCTCTTTGTCTGTGGTCCCACATGCTTTAAACATCCACCATTGTGCCTGTTCCAAAGCAATCAAAAATAACTTGCTTAAATGACTGGCATCCTTTTGCTCTGACCCCCATCATCAGCAAATGCTTTGAGAGACTAATCAGAGATTACATCTGCTCTGTGCTGCCTCTCTCTCTTGACCCGCTGCAGTTTGCTTACCGCAACAACCGCTCCACTGATGATGCCATTGCATCTACAATACACACTGCTCTCTCCCACCTGGAAAAAAAGAACACTTATGTGAGAATTCTGTTTGTAGACTACAGCTCAGCATTCAACACCATAGTGCCCTCCAAGCTAGATGAGAAACTCCGGGCTCTGGGCTTAAACAGCTCGCTGTGCAGCTGGATCCTGGACTTCCTGTCAAGCAGACGCCAGGTGGTTAGAATAGGCAGCAACATCTCCTCATCACTAACCCTCAACACTGGAGCCCCACAGGGCTGTGTTCTCAGCCCACTACTGTATTCCTTGTACACACATGACTGTGTGGCAACACATAGCTCCAATGCCATCATTAAGTTTGCTGATGACATGACGGTGGTAGGTCTGATCACTGACAATGATGAAACAGCCTACAGAGAGGAGGGGCACACTCTGACACACTGGTGTCAGGAGCACAACCTCTCCCTCAACGTCAGTAAGACAAAGGAGCTTGTGGTGGACTTCAGAAGAAAAGACAGAGAACACAGTCCCATCACCATCAATGGAGCACCAGTGGAGAAAGTCAGCAGCTTCAAGTTCCTGGGTGTCCACATCACTGAGGAACTCACATGGTCCATCCGCGCTGAAGTCGTTGTGAAGAAGGCTCATCAGCGCCTCTTCTTCCTGAGACGGCTGAGGAAGTTTGGAATGAACCGCCACATCCTCACACGGTTCTACACCTGCACTGTAGAGAGCATACTGACTGGCTGTATCTCCGCCTGGTACGGCAATAGCACCACCCACAACCGCAAAGCACTGAAAAGGGTGGTGCGAACTGCTAGACACATCATCGGAGGTGAGCTTCCCTCCCTCCAGGAAATATATACAAGGCGGTGTGTGAAAAAAGCTCGGAGGATCATCAGAGACTCCAGCCACCCGAGCCATGGGCTGTTCTCACTGCTACCATCAGGCAGGCGGTATCGCAGCATCAGGACCCGCACCAGCTGACTCCATGACAGCTTCTTCCCCCAAGCAGTCAGACTTCTGAACTCTTGATCTCCCATGATCAAAATACATCAGCACTGCACTTTATTACCCTTACTCTTAACTCACACCGGACCGTCATAAATTATATTATTATTATATTATATTCTCTCTTAACAACTGACTATCAACCGACAGCCTGAATGTCAATACAGTACAATACTGTACATTCTATATATACTACTTTTTATTGAATAATGTGTATCTATATAGTGTGTATTGTATACTGTACAGTGTATGTTATTATTTGTATATTGCTGAGTGTAATTATGTGTATATCAGATGTTTAAATTGTGCTGTGTTAATTTGATGTTATTGTAAATTGGTACTGTCTCATCACTGTCACGACTGCTATGTTGATTGGAACTGCACCCAAGAATTTCACACACCATTGCACTTGTGTATATGGCTGTGTGACAAAGTGATTTGATTTTGATTTGATTTGAAACCCATTTCAGTAAATTAAAAGTGACAGAACATCACAATTTGTTATGCATTGGGGTCTCTAGTGACATCTACAGCAATAAAAAAATAAAAATAAAAAAACAATTACATGAAATAACAACTATGTCCAGTAGATGGCATCAGTGCTCTATAAATTGGCTGATCTCTATAAGCCAATGTTGTAACAAACTTAATTTCTAGGTATTATTATAAGTTGAGCATTGGATATATATTTATGATAAAATGTGTATTTGTGTTTGTATCTTTTTGTTTAAATTAAATATTATTTTGACTGTTCAGCCAGTTCCCGCCTCCTCCTTTCCCATCCTTAACTGTGTTACATTGGTGCCGAAACCAGGGAAGGAGGAGGGATGCGCTGTTGTGGAGTCCTCGCCACTGCCATCCACACAAAGGAGCAGCCGAAGTCCTGCATAATGGATGAATGGGGGAAAATTTATATAATCAAACAAACGTGTATGTGTGTGTGCACTGTAAAAAAAAAATCAAAATCCCTGTTAAATTACAGTAAATTGCTAGCAGCTACAGTCGCCAGTATCATACTTTTATTCTACAGTCCATCTACTGTGATCTTAAACAACAGTTTACTACCATAAAAATTATTACAGTACAGCGCTGTAGAATAAAACAGTATAGTACAGATTTGCACAATAATACTGTTGGCTATATTTTTAGCATCGTAATGTTATTTTTGTGCTCCTACTGTAAAGTACAGATTTACAGATTTTTTTTTTTTTTGTTTTTTTACATTTCAAAATGAAACCATGAAAGCTGCAACCATAAATTAGCTCAAAAATTGCCTTAACATTAAGCTTTTATTATAGGCAGTGTAGTAAATCATTAATCACTGTCAAGTTAGAGTAACAAAATAAAATAAAACAATGTATGACAAGTGCATTTTATGTATGACAGATCATTTTCAACACATGTTCAACTGCTGGGTCAGCTGGTGGCACAAGAGAGAAGGTCATAAGTTCAAGTAAATGTAAAAAATAAAAAAAAATAACAGAAAAAAGTTGACTGGCACAGTTACATTTAGCCTGCAGCAGACTAGAGGGAAGGGAGTGGTGTAAAAATTTACATATATATCATTCAGTAAACATAAATGATGTCACCATTTTCATGGTGATTCCTTGCAAAGAAATAAATAAAAAGTTGACCAACCAACTGACCAGAGGCAGTTAGGCTCTTGCTTACCAAAAATTAAAATTTTAACACAAACGAAAACCAATTTTTTCATGCCAAACAGGCACTTAACAATCTATATACATACAATTTGAAAACTGATATCTAGTTAAAGATAACAAATTCACTTAAAGGCCTGAAAGGCACGGCACCTTGACAAAGGTTATGGCTATGTAAATGACTAGGCTTGGAGCTATATAAATCCCCACTCAAAGTCTATGAGATTTTTAATAAGTGTGGCCTTATTTTTCTGGAACAGCTTCCTCGTCTTCTTGGACACAACCTTCCCCTGGCTGGCCTTTGTTCCCCTCTCAGGGTTGATCCCAATGAAGTGCCTAAAAGAGCATATGAGATATTAGGTGAGGTAAGTAACAAATTATGCAAGGAATAATTAATACTGGCCTGTTGAATTCTTGAAAATTTAACTGCATAAATTTTAAAGAAATCAATGAGCCAGAGTCAATTAATCCACTTATTTCACAGTTACCGTGTTTCAAAACAGTATTTGGGGATTTTATCTCCAGACATTTTCAGGGTTTCCCTAAAATGCTGTTATATGTGGAACAACTTTCTTACTCCAGTGTCTAAGCATCTTGCTTAGAAATAGCCCAAGCCGCTGTTACTAATTTGAAAGCATCACTTTAGTACTAGTAACGGAGGCTTGGGCTATTTCTATGCATTTGTTGCCGTAACAAGCTTGATTTTTTGTGTTTGCATGTTTGACTGAGGGAGAGAGAAAGCCGCGATCTGGCACGTGTGAGAGAGTTTTTACCTTACATAGTCTATTTTGTTTTGTCTTGTCTATTTTGGTACTACATATGCTTCCTTTATTACTGTAAATGCTGACAATCATACCAATAAAACTTTGTTGACCTAGCACTAAGTGTTTTAGCTTAGTCATACATATACATTTTTAGACTTCATATTATTACCGTATTTGTTTAGCAGAACAGTCGCCTCGTACTTTCAATCAGCTGCTGAAATTAATGTGCTTTCAATAAATATTCTTAAAACATAAATATCCTTTATCATTGTTTATTAGCTTGCTTGGCTTCAAAGAGCTACAGTACATGGCCAAATGATACTGTACTGTGTTCAACAAAACATCATGGTTACTTGTGTAACCTCCGTTCCCTGATGGAGGGAACGAGATGTTGTGTCGATGTAGTGACACTAGGGGTCACTCTTGGGAGCCCGAGACACCTCTGGTCTTTGATAAAAGGCCAATGAAAATTGGCGAGTGGTATTTACATGCCACTCTCCCGGACATACGGGTATAAAAGGAGCTGGTATGCAACCACTCATTCAGGTTTTATGCTGAAGAGCTGATGTAAGGTCAGGCCATTTCAGCGGGTAGTTCAGCGTTGTGGCAGGAGGGACACAATGTCTCGTTCCCTCCATCAGGGAACGGAGGTTACACCAGTAACCATGATGTTCCCTATCTGTCACTCACTTGACGTTGTGTCGATGTAGTGACACTAGGGGTCCTTATACGAAACGCCACAATTGGCTGAACTGTGTTACATGAACTGGCGGTGTGTGGTGGGCAGACTACTGTGTGCCTCATAGCCAGCACACCAGGTCAACACATAACCTCCCCCAACATAGTTATGAGTGTCGAATGGCCCTTTGGGGACAAGTCGACTACCCAAGAGATAGAGACAGGCTTAACCCAGTCGTGGCCTCTTTTCCCCTTCTCTTTTTTCCACTCCCTGAAAAAGAAGGGGGATTATCCGACTGGGCTGCCAGGTCTAGTCGGGGGGTGTCCCTCCCAAGGGGAAGACACTGCGGAGACCACACCTCGCCCAAAGAGAGGGGAGGGATATTTAAGTGAAAGAATATGTCACATGGTCTTTCCAACCATGTGGAGAGTCTTCAAGGTAGATCCTATCCAATGGGGGAGGAGTTACTACAAGCATGGAGACTGGGGCAGAGGGGCTCTTCTCAAGGAAGACGCAGTTTGCCAACGGGGAAACGAATTAGTGGAAGATATACATCGCATGGGGTTAGCCTTACAGGAACCACCACATGCAGAGCACCTACCCCAGAACAGGACTCTTAGTTAGCACATGTACTGGGCCGGCAATGAGTCTCTCCGAAGACTCGACTGCCACAGGGCTTGGAGGAAGTCAACCAGGGAACAAAACTTGTGAACACTACTGGGAATTAATGGCGCACGTCTTCAGCTCAAAAGGAGGTGGAAGGCGCCATGTGCAAGTGATACACCCGGCTGGCTATCCCAGGCTTATCCACTTTTATTGCGTGCCACTACCTGGGATGAAACCGGTTCCACCCGGAGGTTGTAGAACCTTGCAAAGGTGTTGGGTATTGCCCAGCCTGCTGCTCTGCAAATGTCTTTTAGAGAGGCACCTCTGGCCAGGGCCCAGGAAGCCGCTACACCCCTGGTAGAATGGGCTCGTAGCCCTACCAGGGGCGGCATGTCCTGGGCGTGAAATGCCATAGTTATGGCGTCAATGAGCCAGTGGGTGATCCTCTGCTTGGAGAAAGCGCTTCCTTTCCGCTGTGCACCAAAGCAGACAAAGAGCTGCTCAGAGATTCTAAAGCTCTGCGTGCGATCCAAATAGATGCGTAAAGCGCGCACCGGACAGAGCAACGACAGGGCTGGGTCTGCCTCCTCCTGGGGCAGTGCTTGCAGGTTCACCACCTGGTCCCTAAAAGGGGTCGTGGGAACCTTGGGCACATAGCCCGGTCGGGGTCTCAGAATCACGTGAGAGTAACCCGGACTGAACTCCAGGCATGTTTCGCTGTCGCGAGGAGTGTGAGGTATGAGAACCACATCTAGGTGGGCCAGTAAGGTGCTACCAGGACGACCTGCTCCTCATCCTCCCTGACCTTGCACTTGGTCTGTGCAAGTAGGCTCACTGGGGGAAATGCATATTAGCGTACGCCAGGGGGCCAGCTGTGTGCCAGCGTGTCTATGACGAGGGGAGCCTCGGTGAGGGCGTACCAGAGCGGGCAGTGGGAGGATTCTTGGGAGGTGAACAGGTCCACCTGTGCCCGTCCGAATCGCCTCCAAATCAGCTGGACCACCTGAGGGTGGAGTCTCCACTCTCCCCTGAGGGTAACCTGCCGTGACAGCGCGTCCACTGTAGTGCTGAGGTTGCCCGGGATGTGAGTGGCTTGCAGCGACTTGAAGTGCTGCTGACTCCAGAGGAGGAGACGGCGGGCGAGTTGTGACTTACAATGAGAGCGCAGACCGCCTTGGCCGTTGACATATGCTACCGTTGCCGTGTTGTCTGTCCGAACTAACACGTGCTTGCCCTGGATCAACGGCCGAAACCTCCGCAGGGCAAGCAGAATTGCCAACAACTCGAGGCAGTTGATGTGCCAATGCAGTCGCGGGCCCGTCCACAGGCTGGCGGCTGTGTGCCCGTTGCAGACAGTGCCCCAGCCCGTTTTGGAGGCATCTGTCGTGACCACAACGTGCCTGGAGACCAGTTCTAGAGGAACACCTGCCCGTAGAAACGAGAGGTCGGTCCAAGGGCTGAAAAGACGGTGACAGACCGGCGTGATGACCACGCGATGTGTCCCGTGGTGCCATGCCCATCTCGGGACTCGAGTCTGGAGCCAGTGCTGAAGCAGTCTCATATGCATCAACCGCCGAGGATGTCATATGCCCCAGGAGCCTCTTAAAAAGTTTCAGCGGAACCGCTGTTTTCTGTTTGAACGCCTTCAAATAAGCCAGCAACAACTGGGCGTGCTCATTCGTGAGTCCAACTCCAAACCGAGAAAAGAGATGCTCTGAACCGAGAGGAGCTTGCTCTTTTCCCAGTTGACCCGAAGCCCTATTCGGCTGAGTTGTGAGAGCAGCAAGTCCCTGTGTGCGCACAACATATCTCGAGAGTGAGCTAGGATTAGCCAGTCGCCGAGAATGCGAATGCCCACCTCCCTTAACGGGGTAAGGGCAGCCTCTGCGACCTTCGTGAAGATGCGAGGAGACAGGGACAGGCCGAAAGGGAGGACTTTGTACTAATACACCTGACCCTCGAATGCAAACCGCAGGAAGGGTCTGTGTCAAGGAAGGATCGAGACGTGGAAGTACGCGTCCTTCAGGTCTACCGCCACGAACCAATCTTGATGCCGGATGCTCGCCAGAATGTGTTTTTGCGTCAGCATCTTGAACGGGAGTCTGTGTAAGGCCCGGTTCAGTACTCGCAGGTCCAAGATTGGCCGCAACCCACCGCCTTTTTTTGTATGATGAAGTAAGGGCTGTAAAACCCCTTCTTCATCTCGGCTGGAGGGACAGGTTCTATTGCGCCCTTCCGTCGGAGGGTAGCGATCTCCGCGTGCAAAGTAGCATTGTTTTCGTTCTTGACCAAGGTGAAATGAATACCGCTGAACCTGGGCGGGTGCCTGGCGAACTGAATCGCGTAGCTGAGTCGGACGGTCCGGATCAGCCATCGCGACGGATTGGAAAGCGCAAGCCACGCGTCCAAGTTCCGCGCAAGGGGGACCAAGGGGACAATGTCATCAGACGTACCGGCAGGTGGGGCCTCGCAGCGGGGTGGAGCTCGAGGTGCCACACCACATCGTGGCTGTGCTGAGTCTAGGGACATCGAAGCACTTACCTGGCTCCTTGTGACCATCCCCGGAACAACCTGGGACAGGGAGGAAGAGGCCTGTCCTCATAACCCGTGGAGACTGCCACATCGGGGATGGTTGCGTGCCACAGCTGGGCGCTTGGGGGCGGAAAGACCACCATTGGAGCACCAATCCTGCAAGAAAAAACCCGGGAAAGCATGTCCGTCATTTCGGCATCAGCCTGTGACTGGGCAATCGTCCCCGAGGGGGGAAGACCAGCTGAGGCTTCTGCGTCCGACTGGACAAGCCCGCTCTCCGATGCTGCGCTCGAGAGCTCATCATCTTTGTGGGCTCCGAACAAGAAGCCAGACTCGCCGTGAGACAAGTCAGCGAACTCATCCGGAAGCCCAACTGGGGCAGATGAGTGTGCTGGTGAATGGGAGGTCCGCGGGGGGATACCCGGCGGAGGCGATCCCATTGGGGTCTCCAAATCGCCCCCAGTGCTAGCCGCGCTGGCCTCATACCCATAGGTAGAAGGACCGAGGCGGGGAGCCGCTGGGGTGGCTTGCTTTCTTACGAAAGCAAGCCGTGACCGCAACGTTGCCATGGTCATGTTCTCACAATGAGAACATGAACCATCCACAAATGCTGCCTCTGTGTGGGTCACGCCCAGACACGAATGACAGCGATCATGACCATCCGAAGTTGAGAGATAACGACCGAAATGCGCCGTCAGATCCAGCAGAAGTGAATGAACAGTAGAATTCAGCTCAATAAGCATGACCGTTTGGCTCCGAAGACAAAATCTGAATGAGTGGTTGCATACCAGCTCCTTATATACCCGTATGTCCAGGGGAGTGGCATGCAAATACAACTCACCAATTTTCATTGGCAAATACCACTCGGCCTTTTATCAAAGACCAGAGGTGTCTCGGGCTCCCAAGAGTGACTCCAAGTGTCTCTACATCGACACAACATCGAGTGAGTGACAGATAGGGAACTGGAACTACTTCATAGCCTTGCATCTGCTGAGAATTAAATGGACAGTTCACCCCAAAATGAAAATGATGTCATTTACTCACCCTCATGCCATCCCAGATGCGTATGATTTTCTTTCTTCTGCAGAACACAAATTAAGATTTTTAGAAGAATATTTCAGCTCTGTAGGTCCATACAATGCAAGTGAATGGTAACCAGAAGGAATGATCCATAGACTTTACCTTTAGCATATCACCAGTTTGCTGTATCCTTATGGTAAACACAACCTTAACTTCTATTTAAAGGTTGAGTGCCAGGACAGCCCAAATCACTAGTTAATTTTGTATTCACTCTATGTGTCAGCGAAGTATAAATTGTCTTTGATTTGACTAATTATAGTAGTTTTAGGTACTTATACAGGAAAACTTTGAAGATTAGATTGGTAAGATTAGATTAATTACCCATTTTGAATGCCTCCAGAAGTTTCCTTTGCTGTATGACAGGCAAGAGGTCTTTGATGTCTTCCTGCTGTACATACTTGAGATCATTAACTGATTCCATAACTTTGAAGTGTTGAGATCAGCTGTTATTGAGTATCCTCAGACAGACTGGGGAAAGCATAGATGATGATGTCCTTTAATTCATCACCAAAGGATGATATCAATCTAAAATGTGTTGACAGAATGATGAAGAATTAGTAAAGATATGCCCCAAGCTGAATATTCAGGCAGTGGGTAGTAATCAAGGAGCTTGCATTGGTGTAGTATTATTTTTATTTTTTTTCTTTATTTATGTACAGTGATTTACAGTGAAATTCTTTTTTTCACATATCCCAGCTAAGCTGGGGTCAGAGTGCAGGGTCAGCCATGATACGGTGCCCCTGGAGCAGATAGGGTCAAGGGCCTTGCTCAAGGGCCCAACAGTGGCATCTTGGCAGTGCTAGGGCTTGAACCCCCAACCTTCTGATCAGTAACCCAGAGCCTTAACTGCTGAGCCACCACTGCCCCTGGTAGGGGCATCAGTGTAAGGTAGACAAACAGCCTGATGCATCTCAGTGATGAACTATTTCGAATTATTACAAATTATAGTCTTTCTGATTTTCCCAGCTATAAGGCCATCATCATTATCACCTACCACAACAAACATGTTTCTCTTATATTTTGTCCCTTTCACTGTCACATCATTAGTAACTATGGTATTTACAGGGTTACTAATCTCAAATTTGTACAAACTCAACATATAACATTTGCTTGGAACACTGGGTCACTCTCGTCCACTATCTTCATGTTCTTGTGCAAGAAGATAAGTTTGTTAACATTTTCTGTTGCAAGGCGAGATCTGCTTGCAGTAACAATGTCTCCTGCAGTGGAGAAAACTCTCTCACTTGGCACTGATGTTCCTGAGACACACAGGTATTGTTTTGCAAGTTTGGCAACATGAGGATTCTTGCTCTAGTTTGTCTTCCACCATGCAAGTGGAATCTGCATTAATGCAATCTACATTAATGCAATCTACATTAATGCAATCTTCTGCCTTAAATGACATGACTTCCTCCTCTATAATACTGGTAAAAGCCTTCGTCTGCTCAGCTGCTGTAAAAAGCTGTCCAAATAGCTCTGACATAGCTGACTTCTTCTGGGGAGGGGATTCTGGGGACTTCTGTTGTGCTGTGGGTAACCCAGTTTCCTCTGTTGCAATTGGCTGACCCTGCAAAAATGAATTTAAATAGTTAATAATAGTTAATAATTGATAAAAGTTAATACATTTTGTACACAATTAAAAATGGTTTAATTATTATTACTTAATAAAAATTATTTATTAAAAACTTTTTAAGTTTTATTTAAAAGAAAAAATATATATAATATGCTATTTATTCATCATAATACCTGCTGTTCCAGAATCTCTCTGATGAGTCCACAAATGTTCAAGCACAAGGCTCTGTCCAGGTAAGGCAGAGGCTTAAACATTGGATCAAGGGATGAGGCTCAGTGGAGAAACTCCTGAAGGTTAGGATTTGTGTATCTGCTTTCCAAGTCCTGAGTGATGGCTGCCTTGGCATCTTTTATGGTTGGACTGTCATCATCTGCAGGTGCCAATAATTTTAGAATCATTGTCTTTAGAGGGAGGACCATTGACACAGAGGGAGCTGTTTCAGTGCTCAAGAGGGTTGTAATTGTCTTGAGGGGTTTAAGCAGAAGAATTATTTCCTCTGCACTGCAATGCAATGTCCTTCACATTCTTCTTAACATTTTTGTCCATCAGGACAGAGTAGATGGCAGGCTGCTGCTCCAGATATCACTCCATCATGTCATAAATCGTGTTCCACCGAGTTGGGACATCATGTATTAGTTTGTGAACATGGATACCTAACATCTCCTGCTTGATTTTCAGGGCATGAGCTGCTGTCGTGATTTTATGGCAAAATGTCACAACTTTTCTAACCTTACTCAACAGATGGCATATCTGTTTAAGTGCGACTGCCTTCTTGGTTGCAAGGTTAATAATGTGTGCAAAGCATCCAATTTGTTGCCCTAGTCCAGCTGATTCTTTGATGGCATTCACCATGTTCTGTGTATTGTCTGTGGTGACCGGGATGGTGATGTTATCTTTCTCTAACTTCCACTCTGTCACTGCACTCATCACTGCATCAGCCAAATGGCTACTTGTGTGGCTTTCAAAAAAGGGGCATGTTTGTAACACAGAGCTTTCCATTTTCCAATCCAAAATGTAATGTACTGTCACAGTCATGTAGCTTTCAGTTGCCTTGGAGGTCCAACTATCAGTTGTCAGAGCTACATATTGTGCTTTTTCCAGCTTGTTTTAAATTTTACTCTGTGTTTCATTGTAGAGCTCAGGAATAACTGCTAGTTTTTCATACCCATTCGGAAATACTCTGCTTTTTTATTTATTTATTTATAATGTATTTCATTTATTTATTTTTTATTTTTCTTCCCAATTTGGAATACCCAATTCCCAATGTGCTCTAAGTCCTTTTGGTGGCATAGTGACTTGCCTCAGTCCGGGTGGCGGAGGATGAATCTCAGTTGCCTCTGCGTCTTAGACTGTCAATCTGTGCATCTTATCCCATGGCTTGTTGAGCGCGTTACCATAGAGACATAGTGTGTGTGGAGGCTTCATGCTATTCTTCGTGGCATCCACGCACAACTCACCACGTGCCCCACCAAGAGCGAACCACATTATAGTGACCACAAGGAGGTTACCCCATGTGACTCTACCCTCCCTAGCAACCGGGCCAATTTGGTTGCTTAGGAGACCTGGCTGGAGTCACTCAGCATGCTCTGGATTCAAACTCATGACTCCAGGGTTGGTAGTCAGCGTCTTTACTCGCTGAGCTACCCAGGCCCCCTTATTTATTTATTTTATAGAAAGATAGAAATATTGAGAAGTCTCAATACAATCCAAATGAACAAAATGCAATTCACTTTTATCCACAAAAAGAGTGATTGTCTGCCGAGATATCCAATGTTCTTCTTTTATTATTCCATCAATACAAAAATGTGCAATCAAAGTGCTCCGTGCATATTAAAAAAGATACAAATGTTGCGGTCCTACCGGACCTTCTTCAGTGTTTGTCTTAATCTTCTTCTTCTTCTTGTTTAATGGCCATTCACTCCTTAGGAGTATTACCGCCACCTACTCTACAATATACGTCTTGCACGGGTGATGCATCTGCACCATATTTGTAGAACGGGTCAGAATACCCTTTGTTAGCTCGAGACCGTAGAACCTCCAAAATCATTTGTTTTTTAGCCTGAAACAATGGATCAGGGACAGAGTGTCGACAGATTATGGAGGCATGGTCCCTTGATATGCAAGGATCCTGGTTCATTTGGGCCGTAATGGTTTATCTGTGGATAGTAAGAATATTTATATACTAAATTGGTATCACACAGAAGGTATCAAACGTCAGTCCAAGTGTAAATACAAAAACCTCCTGTCCATGCTGGGGTATCTGATTCATTGCAATGCTTTGAAAACTGTAGAAGAATCTCAAAACAGACTTGAAGGTATGCTCATATTGGAAATTTTACACTCTGAGGAGATTCGGGAAATGTGTTTACAAATCAACAGTTTTGAACACGAGAAGCTCAATTCGGCAAGGCAGGCTGAGGTAAAAATCTAAGAGCTCCAATCCCAGCTAGGTAACCCTGACAAAAAGGTGCAAAAGGTATAAAGACATTGTTGCAGATTAGAAGGGTAAACTAACTGTGCAAAATACTTTTTCTCCCAAAACGTGTAACAGTGATTGGACTAAAAGTTATGTATGCTCAAAAGAAATGAGCTGCTATGACAATTCTGTAACCTTCAATGCAGAAGAAGCATATGCCACAGTGCAGGACAGTTTGCCCATCTCAGCCCTTAAGGCGATGCAGCACTATAAAGACACAGAGTCATGTACCAGGCCACATGGTGTGGAAGCAGCAGAGCGTCATAACCCCCAAACTCCAGAAGAATGTAGCAAGCAACCCTGTGGCAGAGTGAACAGGTTTTGCAGTAACTATCACAAAATTGGCCATACAGAGTAAAGATGTTGGTTACTGAACAGAGGCAGACCTCCACCATATTTTGTGAAAATGCTCATCCAGGCACTGGTGAAGACTTATTAGTTTTTCTTTTCTTAGATTACTGGGGGATTATTAACTTGCACATAATCATAAATGACACATAGTATATGGGCACATATAACAGGGTTGCGGTTTTCTTTTAGTTTTCTTTCTGAATTTCTTTTCCTCTTTTGTATGTCTATCACTTTTCTCTCTCCCCTATCACTTCATAACAGCTGACGACCTGGAGGTGATGGTGTGGAGCTTGGTGGCCGTAGCTCCAGTGGAGGGAAAACTGTAGACTACATTTTCATGTTTATTAGTGTTTGTAACAAGGTTCAATGAATGAGGAAGCGGGAGATGGTGATTCCAACTCGGGTATGTCATTCTTTATTCTCATCAACAAACACGTTCGCATCAGGCATAATGGTGAAGCATCAAAGAATTAAACAAATACGGCAATGGCCAACACACAAATAGCTTCAGGTGTCTCTCTCCCAGTCACACACACACATTTGCGGCATCTGTTTCTCTCTCGAGCACTCTATGAACTGAGCATCTTTTTTTCCCCCCGTCTCTCACTGCAAACATAGAAACAGCAAATACCTTGGACTCTACATGGCACGGAGGCTGTGGAGCTGAAAAGCAAGAGAGCCAAAGAAGAGGAGACCACGAGGGAGTTCAAGAGAGCGTTGCAAGAGCAGAAGAGTAGAAGAGGTTTTTCCTGTTTTGGAAACATTTAAACTGAAATTGGCCGCATCCCAAAGGTATCCTGAGCCAATCAGAAGTGGCTTTTCAGAGTCACATGGTCAACTGGTCTGTCCTTTTCAAAGTTGATTTACAATCCTTTGTGTGGAGGATTCTTACGACTTCCCGCTCAAAAATAGTGCATGTTTAATCATGAACTTTTATATCTTGAAAACGGTGCAAGAGACATAACATTTGTTGTCATTAACATTCTCTATGTAAACAAGCAAGCATTTACATACTAAATGTGACATACTTTCATGACTATTATACATGTAATTAACAAAACATGAAAATCCCGGATTAGAAATCATACTGGTTAATTCATTGGTTTGTCAGTTATAAGTGATTACAAATCACTACACATATTTTAAAAGGTACATCAGGCTCTAATCATTCATTTGTCAGTTATAACAGTGATCACAGGTCATAGAGTCATTTTCAGAATTATCTAGCAAGGCTAGGTATTGTGTACATTGTAGGTTTAAATGCATTCTGTACATTTTAGAAGGTTAACTCAGCAAAGTACAATGTTCATTGATTCCTTTTTAGCTGCTGTTTGCAGAATAATGAGGATCTCATTAGGATCTTATGACTAATTATCGTCCAGAATAAAGAGTCATAGAATTGGCGTTGTTTTGTTCATTGAAATTCAGGAGGATCACTCAAGGGAAGCTGGTTCACTCTGTCCTTTATTGCTTGTGACCTCTGCACCCAGGGACCTCTTTGCAGAGATGGTCTTAATAGCAGTGTCAGGCCAGAACCATTAAATGTGGGGGTATTTCCTCAGAAGCATGAAGTTCTGAAGTCACGTACTATCTGGACAAGTCTCTTTTGTTAGTTTTATTGGTCAGATGTGAGCTTCACTAGATTTCTTGGTGCTTTAGTCAAGCAGAATCTTTTAATTTATGACGCTGAGGAATTCCAGGACTAAAAGGTTGGGTTTTCCTAGATCCAAGTCATATTGCTGCAATTCTTCTGCATCTAATATCCTACATCGATGTGGGCAGCAATACAAGGACTTTATCTCCTGGTATAAATTCCCGTAGTCGAGCTCCCGTTATACTGCCGGGACTGCCGTTTTTGCGCCTGTAGCAAATTCTCCTGTGATAGACGCCCCAATGTGTGGAGTTTTGCTCTCGGGTCAAGAAATACTAACAATTGAGTGTTATGCGTCACTCGATACAACCGATCCTTAATATCGAAATAATCGAAAAATACGGGTATGATAGCTCAATGTCTGGCTGGAGGCACTGACTGTCAATCACTTTCACATGGTCAAAGGCGTGCCTAAGGGTTTCGTCTTGCCTCTGCTCCAGAGGGAAATCCGCTGCAGTGAATCCACTAAGGGTGGGGGAATCTGCTGCTTCCTCCTCCCTTGCGTCATCCTGACGTGGAGCAGACGTAGATGGCCCTGGAACCGCCTCCCCAGCCAGCGAAACACACCACATCCTAAAGGATTTTCTTTAAATTCTTATTGTGTTCTATACAGGCATTTTATGCTATTTGTAATCATTAAAAAGTACTATTGGGAACTACAGTATGTGATCTATAAGATTTAGGTTGGAATCACAGATCTATAATGGTCGGGATGTTATAAATTATTTGTAATATGTTATATACAAAAAATGTTTTATTACAAAACCAATTATTTATCCTTGTGACACACAGAGTTAAGTGATATCCAATGTTACTATGGAGGACATTTTGGTTGTCAGCCTTTTAAATTTGCAAGAAGCCAAAAAGGATCTGCATTGATATGAAACTTTGTCATTGCAACACTGTCCTGACAATACCACATCAATTTGCTAACAGCCCTACCCTACAAATTGGTCAAAAGTTATAAGCCATTGTCTTGTTACAAGAACTTTTTCCTAAATTAATCTCAAAGGATGGATTACGGAATGTGCAATTAAATGTATATGCAAGGATCTTACACTTAGTATTATTTCCACAACAACGAACAATAAAAATAAAATTAATAATTATTAATTATTGCTATAATAGGAGCACATGCACCATACATTGAAGATGTGATCATTTGACTTGCGCGAGCGTGCATTCTCACTTGAAATGGTTGACGGAGACGAGACTGGAAGAGATTCCGAAGAGACTTGGCAAACAAAACATACATCAAAAACATTACATGAAACATAAGTATCAACTCATTTCACACAATCTAGACATATATGTGTAAATGTGTAAAATATAATTTATTTTCGGTAAACAGCTTGTCTGTTTGAACTGTAATGTTTTATCATGTCAGTAATCATGTTTGTTTGTTTTGTTTTTTTTAGGAATTACACATTTACTGTTTTATAGGTTAAACTTGGTCGGATACTTACAACACAAACAGAAAAAGTTAATTGTCATGTTATAAACTTTATTGTGTCGACTGCCGAAATAACCGTCATATCAACATAACTCCTCTGACTAGAAGTTTATTGATGAAATTACTCTGACGTCACACCGCAGGAAACCGCGCTTCTGGGTTCTTTCGAGCAGCAGATTTCATTGGTGGAAAAAGGCAGCGCTGCAGTTTTAATCATATTTTAAGCTTTATAGAATGTAATAATGTCTGTTAATGTTAATAAAATTTATTATAAATGAATATCTATGGTGTACAGTGAAGAAAGAATGTGGGTTCTTTTTGAAATATCAGCAAAACAAGTTTAAACTTGGTTCAATGAGCCTGTGTGATTATGTGGGATATGTAACTGGATGATGAACACACATCCTCACACATTTAACCCACTTCTAAAGCCTAAGAATTTGGGTACTTTGAAATGAAAACTACCATCGGACATACAATATGTGTCTTAACTGCTTAAATTATTAACCCACATACAACAAATAATAATATTTTACATCAATATGATCATATTCCATATCAAAACTTAACAGCCATTTCGATTGAACAATATTATTTACTATTTTCAAAATAAATGCAAAGACATCATTTTTGCAGAATGACATTATTTTTATTCACTCATCCTTTCGCAAATGGTAGTCCATGTGCTGCAGTTGTGGAGATGGGATCTGTTCCTCCTATTATATCGTATATGGTGATCTTGATCATATAAGATCATTGTTAGATTATATTTGACCTCATATCTGTCAAATTGGAAATTAAAAACAGCCGTCTGCAATCAGAATTTGCGTGATTTCTTCAATAAAAAAAGGTAATATTGAACAAAAGCTGCAGCAGGTCAATTGTGTCTAATAGAGCAGACTGACTGGAGCAGACAAACAATGACGGCGACCTGTGAATTATCATCATTTATGTAAATCCTGAGATTTTGCTGATGCAACGATCTGGTGGAAATTTGAAGAAGCCCCACTCTCCAATAATCTGTGAGAAACAGAATGTTTCAACCTCACAAACAGCACTTGTTGTGCAGATTCAGCACAATTTGAGTGAAGCACCCATAGACAGCAGTTCTTTTCTGAGCAACAGAAGAACCCGAAAGGGGCGGGGTGGAGCGTTTGTTTGTAAACAGTAACTTCATCTATACATGAAGTTCAACAGGAACATCTCAGTCACCAGGGCGCTTTTCTGTGCAAGTTATGCATTAATTGCCCAGAATTAGGCTAGTATTGTAAATTACTGTTTACCATAATTTTTTTTTTTATTTTTTTATAAATCCTATTTAGAAAAGGAAGTTCATGTTGATCCAGTGGACTAAGTATCCCTCAACATGAGATGTGCCCTGAACAAACAATATTTTAAATAGCCACTATGAAATGAGTATATGCGATGTGTCTTACAAAGAGGAAAGCAGGCCAGCAAATATTGTAAACATTGGTAAGTGTGGGAGGTCATGTGACGCTATGCGAGGGTCGGACGTGTGAACGGTGAGCTCTGCGCACTTTGCTGGTTTTAACACTTTTTATGTCATAAACTGGTGAGATTCGATATACCCTGATTCTTAACTGTACTAGGAAGACAATATGTCAAAGAATTAAAAATACTTGGGCTCCGGAGACATCAAAAGACACTTACGTGCTCAAGCTGAAGCCCCTCTGGAGGCCTCGAGCCCGGGACTCAATTTGGACGGTGTGGTGGAAAAGATTCAGAGCCAACTGTCGAGCATGACGGCAATGCTGACGAAGGTAGTTGCTGACTTGAAGGATCTTGCTGTAATACATCGATCGATCACTGCCATGGAGACAAAATTCACTGAGGTGGTTACAAGAGTGTCGGATGTTGAGAAACGGATCGATTATCTGGAGTCATCGGAGAGGGAATTAGCGACTAATCCGCTAGCGACCAAGGCGGACTTGGAACGTGTTTGGGAAAAGTTGGAAGACTTTGAGAATCGTAACTGGCAAAACAACGTCCAAATTGTTGGAATTTCTGAGTGAGCAGAGGGTCAGAATATGGTGGAATTTCTGGACGAGCTCTTTCCAAGTCTGCTCGACATAACAGACCATAAGCTGGAAATTGAGTGAGCTCACAGGGTTCCGGCTCGGAGATCCGCTGAGGGAGACAGGTCCTGATTAATTCTGGCCAAATTTCTGAGATAATCCAATAAAGATCTCGTGTTACGCGAGGCGAGGAGCAAAGGAAGGCATTCTTGGAAGAACTACAGCATCTTCTTTTTCCCAGACTTTGTGAATTCGACAAGAGAGAAACATGATCGATTCAAGGAATGCAAGAAACTCTTACATCAATGGAAGGTCGCTTTTGCACTGATGTTCCCAGCCAAATTGAGAATAGATACTAAGGATGGCCACAAAATATTTACATGCCAACAGCAAGCATTGTCCTTAATAAAGTCAATGGAATGGGTAAGACATGGTGTGATTCTCACATTGCAGCCAAGTGAGCCCGACTCACTGAACAGTCTCTTGACTGTCCGAGGAAGCTAGGCACCTTTTTTTTTTTCTTTTTTTTGCTGGTTCCGCATAGCGGCTGGAGTTTGTTTTGTGTAGTAACACTCCTTCGTGACAGTTTGTGCATGAATCTGCACATTCTTTGTGCTTGTGCCTCCTATTGGCTGGAGTTTGTTTTGTGGAGTATTTTTTTGCAGGACAATGGAAGGATTAAGTCATCTGCTGCACTCATGTAACAGTCGAATGGGCCGGCTCACTGAACATTCGTTTGACTGTCTGAGGAATCTGAACATTTTTTTTTTCTTTTTGTGTGTGTGTGCTGGTTCCACTAGAGGCTGGAGTTTGTTTTGTGGAGGAACACACCTTCGGGACAAATCTTTGTGTTTATTCTGCCTATTCGTTGGAGTTTGTTTTATAGATTTTCATCTGGTATGTAATTCTGTCTCACAAAATCTGTATAGAAACACCGGACTTGAGCAATCTGACAGCAAAGTTGTCGCAGGGGCTCTCGTAGGTGTACATGGACTGTTTGAGTTTAGAGGGATGGATGACAGTTGGCGCTGTCGTGCGCACATTTTTCTTTTGCTGTTTGTTTGGTTCTGGGGGAAGTTCAGGGCTTGATTATTGCAATAATGTTGGAATGTGGTCTTTATAATTTTGTTTTTGACACACAATATATTTTTTCTAATATGTCAAAATGTCAAATGTTAATATGAGTGGATTGTCTCTCTCCACGTGGAATGTGAATGGGTTGGGGCACCCCATAAAAAGAAGGAAGGTTATTTCTTTTCTAAAGCGTAAGAAATATGATATAGTATTTCTTCAAGAAACACATCTTTCCCCACAGGAAGCTGAAAAATTTGGGAAGATATGGGGTGGGCATGTTTTTTTATTGCTGGCTCAAGTAAGAGCAGGGGAGTCATTACATTAATAAGTAAACATCTACAATTCAAATGTCTTAGAGTAAAGATAAATTAGGAAGAGTCATTATTGTTTTAGCAGAAATTCAAGGGCAAAGGTTGATTTTGGCTAAAATGTATGCACCTAACGCTGATGATCAGGGCTTTTTTTATAGATCTTGAAGGGATGTTGCAAGCTGCTGGCACCCCTCATGATATAATATTGGGAGGAGACTTTAATCTTTTGATGGACTCAGTCCTTGATCATAGTGAAGCAAAAGTGTGCAAGCCCCCTAGAGCAACATTGACGCTTACAACCACACTTAAAGCGGTTCTTAGTGGTAGGATCATACAGTATGCCTCATTCATCAAAAAATCCAAAGAACGAGAACTCGTGGAGTTGGAAGGGAATATTAAAACTGCCGAGGCAGAGCTGAAGCGACGAATGTCGTCTGATGGCCTCAGGGAATTGACACGATTGAAATACAGATATAATACTATTTTGTTGCAGAAGGTGGAGTTTTGGCTATTCAGGGCAAGACAGTCATACTTTGAGTCAGGGGACAAAGCAGGCTTCTTCAAATTTCCACCAGATCGTTGCATCAGCAAAATCTCAGGATTTACATTAATGATGATAATTCACAGGTCACCGTCATCACATCTGCTCCAGTCAGTCTGCTCTATTAGACACAATTGACCTTGAGATTTTAGCTAGATATATAAAGCAGAGAGAGTCTTTTTCTACCATTCCCTCAGTGAAATCTGCTGGTGGTGAATTTTTTACCTCAGCCATTGATATTAATAATGCATTTAAATAACTATCTTGATCTCTATAGTTCCACATCTTCGTCTACTGATGAAGATATTAAAAATTTTGTGGAACTTTTAGAACTCCCTAAACTGACGACTGAGTAAAACCTTGGAGGAGCTTGGCAAGATAATTAAGAACTTGCCTACAGGTTTTTAGATCTTTTGCTACAGAACTGGCCCCACTTTTGCTAGAAGTTTATACGGAATCATTAATGAATGGAAAGCTTCCACCAACCATGATGCAAGCCCAGATGGTTCTTTAAAAGGACAAAGATCCAACGAAGTGTAAGAGTTACCATCCAATTTCCCTGATCCAGCTAGACATTAAAGTATTGCCAAAAATTTGGCTTATCAACTAAGTAAAGTTATGACATCTCTTATACATATAGACCAGGTGGGGTTAATTCAGGGCTGCAGCTCTTCTGATAACATTAGGCGTTTCATCAATATCATGTTGTCAGTGGTGAATGATCAGACTCTGGTTGCTGCCATCTCACTTGACGCCGAAAAGGCACTTGATATGGTAGAATGGGATTAGCTTTTTAAAGTTTTGGAAATGTACGGGTTTGGGAGTACGTTTATTGGATGGATTAAGTTACTTTATAAACACCCTTTAGTGACGGTACAAACAACCATTAGCAGCTGTGATAAGAAAGGAGGATGATTTTCCATGGGTGATGGCGGGAAGTGTGGCGCAGATGATATTTTATTATTTGTCTCCGACCCTTCTAGATCTATACCTTGCCTCAACAGAATTATTAATTCCTTTTCTAAATTCTCAGGATACAGAGTCAATTGGTGTAAATCCGAAGCTTTGGCTCTGACAGCATACTGCCCAGTAACGGCTTTTCAGCCGGATGCCTTCCAGTGGCCCAGATAGGGCGTTAAGTATTTGGGCATTTTATTCCCAGCAAATTTGTCTGATTTATTTAGAGTTCATTTTGACCCCTTAATAAAAAGGTTTTCGAGCGGTGTGGGCAGTTGGGCTTCATTATATTTATCTATGATTGGGAAGGTTAATGTTATTAAAATGAATTGTATTCCAAAATTTAACTACCTGCTACAGTCTCTCCCTGTAGATGTCCCCCTCTCTTATTTCAAGCAATTTGATAGCATAGCAAAGTCCTTCATTTGGAATGGTAATTATCCCAGATTACATTTCAATTAGTTACATAGGCCGATTGACAAAGGTGGGCTAGGCCTACCCAAGATTTTGTTTTATTATTATGCATTCAGTCTCAGACATTTGGCTCATTGGTCGCTTCCACCTGAGAGAGCCCCTTCCTGGTTTTGTACTGAACAGGAAGTTCTTGCCCCTATTTTGCCATTGCAAAGCCTTTCTATCAAACTAACCAGAGAAATTAAGTTACACCCCATTACCTCGCATTTGCACTCGGTATGGACAAAAGTGTCCAGAGGTTTAATTCGGACATTTATTAAAATTTTGCCTCAAGCATATGGCAGAACCCAAAATTATGTATTAATAAGTCCCCATTCTGCTTGTCAGAGTGGATTGTGAGGGAGGTTAATATGCTTGGAGACCTATATGAGAGTGGAGTATTGAGATCTTTTGAAAATTTGGTTCAACATTTTGGGATTCCCAGATCTCAGATTTATAGGTATTTACAACTGCACCACCTGCTCTGTACTATATTTGGGAGTAGCATACACCCCACTAAAGCGGCAGATACTCTGGGAATGGTGATTACTGCTTTTTGGCAGGGGTGTATCAGATACCGGTAAGAGTAAAAGGGGATACACATCAAGCTTTGGTGGATACAGGTTGTTCTCAAACCTCGATCCACCAACTCTTGGTGCAAGGCAGGGCATTGGATAAAAATAAGCTGGTGAGGGTGAGGTGTGTGCATGGTGACATTCACAAGTATCCGGTGGTTACCATTGAAATATGATTCAGGGGAAAAAAGGCATAGAGTCGAGGCTGTGGTTAATCCCCGCCTCACCCATCCACTAATTCTGGAAACCAATTGGCCCAGCTTTAAAAATCTATTGAGGGTAATGTGTGTGGGTGGGTCCTGCAAAATAGTGGGGTGGAGTGTGACATGCGATACAATGACTGGTGAGGCGGTGCCTGGGCCGTCAACGTCAGCTCCGCGTCAGGATGACGCAGACGGGGAATTCCCATTCTCAGGGGCTTCCCTGAGGGGGATTTTCCTCTTGAGCAGTCGTGTGACGAGTCCCTTAAGCACGCCTTTGACCAAGTGAAAGTAATTGATGGTCAACAGCTCCAGCCTGGTGTTGCGCTCACATACGCATACTTTTCTATTATCAAAGAGCGGTTGTATCGAGTGACGCAGGACACTCAAACCAAAGAGTATACAACTCAGTTGTTGGTACCAAAAAGCCATCGGGAAACACTTTTCCAGGCGGCTCACTATAATCCAATGGCTGGCCATTTAGGTCACGAAAAGACGTTGAACCGTATAATGGCCCGTTTCTTTTGGCCGGGCATTCACGGGGACGTTCACAAGTGGTGTGCGGCGTGCCGTGAATGTCAGTTGGTAAATCCACCTGCCACCCCAAAAGCGCCATTGCGCCCGCTTCCACTGATCGAGATCCCCTTCAAAAGAATTGCCATGGATCTCATCGGGCCATTAGAACAGACTGCACGTGGCCATCGCTTTGTATTAGTTCTGGTGGACTATGCAACGCGATCTCCAGAAACAGTGCCTATAAGCAACATCTCAGCACGTAGTGTTGTGGAGGCACTCTTCAAAATTATCTCCCGAGTGGGGATTCCAAAGGAAATCCTCACTGACCAAGGCACAACATTCATGTCACGTACACTTTGCGAACTGTATGAATTATTAGGTATTAAGCTGATTTGCACCAACGTTTATCACCCGCAAACTGATGGGTTGTTCGAACAATTTAATAAGACCTTAAAAAATATGATTCGTAAGTTCATACACGAAGATGCTAAGAACTGGGATAAGTGGCTCGAACCCTTGCTGTTTGCAGTACGAGAGGTCCCGCAAGCCTCCACCGGGTTTTCCCTGTTTGAGCTACTGTATGGGCGCCGGCCACGCGGCATGCTTGACGTCATACTGGAAGCTTGGAAGGAAGGACCTTCGAATAGCAAAAACCAAATTCAATACGTTCTTGATCTTTGAGCAAAACTCCACACTTTGGGGCAGGTAACACAGGAGAATTTGCTCCAAGCACCAGAATGGCAACACCGACTATAAGACAGGGGCACTCGACTACTGGAATTTGCACAGGGAGATAAGGTGCTTGTATTGCTGCCCACCTCGAGCTCCAAATTACTCGCCAAGTGGCAAGGACCCTTTGAGGTCACACGACGAGTCAGAGATCTCGATTATGAGGTTAAGTGAATGGAACCTCCTCAAACCTTGGAGGGAGGCGGTACCTGTAGCCTTGGCGACGGTAGTTCCGAAGAGGGTGGAACTCGGGGTGGAGGTATTTCCCAAATTAAGTTCATTCACCCCGGTTCCTTGCGGAGACCACCTCTCACTGTCGCAGCTTACAGAGATTGCCAGGTTGCAAGCGGAATTCGCAGATGTGTTTTCACCCCTACCCGGTTGCATGAACCTCATAGAGCACCATATCGAGACCACCCCGGGGGTGGTGGTTCGTAGCCGCCCCTATCGTCTTCCTGAACACAGAAAAAGATTGTTCAGGAAGAATTAGAGGCAATGCTCGAAATGGGCGTAATACAAGAGTCGCACAGCCCGGTAGTTCTGGTACTGAAGAGCGACGGCTTGGTCTGCTTCTGTGTCGACTACCGGAAAGTGAATGCAGTGTCCAAATTTGACGCTTATCCAATGCCGCGAATTGACGAGTTACTTGATTGGTTGGGCATGGCTCAATTTTACTAGACGCTGTACTTAATAAAGGGTTATTGGCAGATCCCTTTAACTCCAATGTCCCGAGAAAAGACGGCTTTTTCCACACCGTTCGGATTACACCAATTTGTGACTCTTCCATTCGGTTTCTTCGGAGCCTTGGCCACGTTTCAGCGCCTTATGAATAAGATCCTCATACTGCACACGGCATATGCCGCCGCATATCTGGACGACATCATCATTTACAGTACTGATTGGCAGCGGCATATGCAACATCTGAGGGCTGTCCTGAGAACGCTGAGACAGGCAGGACTCACGGCCAACCCCAAGAAGTGTGCAATTGAGTGGGTGGAAGTTAGGTACCTGGGGTTCCACTTGAGTTATGGGCAGGTGCGTCCACAGGTTGATAAAACTGCAGCGATCGTAGCCTGTCCGGTGCCCAAGACCAAAAAGGGGGTAAGGCAGTTTTTGGGGCTGGCTGGCTACTACCGAAGGTTTGTGCCTAGTTATTCTGATGTCACCAGCCCGCTGACTGACCTTACTAAAAAGGGGGCTCCCGATCCGGTCCAGTGGAAAGAGTCGTGCCAACAGGCCTTCCTTAAGGTAAAATCCGCACTGTGTGGGGGGGCTGCTTTTACATGCACCTGGCTTTTCTCTCCCCTTTATTTTGCAGACTAATGCATCTGACAGGGGGCTGGGCGCGGTGCTTTCACAGGGGGTTGGGGGGGAGGAACGGCCAGTGCTGATTATTAGTCGCAAGCTCTCCTTTAGGGAGACAAAATATAGTACCTTCGAGAAGGAGTGTCTTGCGATTAAGTGGGCTTTTCTGACCCTCCGCTACTACCTGCTGGGGTGGGCCTTTGCCCTCTGTTCTGATCACGCTCCTCCACCGCATGAAGGATACTAACGTGCGGATCACCCATTGGTATCTGGCTCTCCAGCCCTTTAAGTTCAAGGTGATCCACAGACTGGGGGCGCAGATGGTTGTGGCTGACTTTCTCTCCAGGGATGGGGGGGAGTAGGCAGGCCGGATGTTGCCCCGGCCTGAGTCAGCGGTGGGGGCATGTGGCATGGGAGGCATGGTCATGTGTTGGTCTGTGGGAGAGGGAGAGCGATAAGGCTCATCACCTGGCTCATAATTATTTCTAACACCTGTCTCTCATTATAGTGATAGCGGAGGAAGGCTTAAAAGGACGCTGAAGCATCAGAGAGGGTGTTCGTCAAGCACGACAGCCCGTACCCAGAGAGAGAGAGAGATTGTGTTTATGTTTAGAGTGTTTTCATTTATTTACGTTTTCTCTATTATCGACAGTTACTGTCGATTGTGTGGTTCCAAATAAAAGGACTGACCTTGAACCTGCTTCGTTGTCTCCTGAATCCTCCATTGCCCCGATCTAAGAACTTGTTACAGCCCCCATTTCAGGAGTGGTGCATGGAGATAGGGAAGGTGGTGGCTTTTGAGGAGGTGTCATTTGGAAGATGGGGTAACTTGAATTTGTTTATTGGGAAATGGGGCAACTATTTAGAGTTTTTGGAGGGCTCTCAGGGTGGGGCAGTGGAGAGAGTAGTATAGTTTTAATTTTGTATGATTTATATATATATATATATATATATATATATATATACATACAAGTGCATCTCAATAAATTAGAATGTCGTGGAAAAGTTCATTTATTTCAGTAATTCAACTCAAATTGTGCAACTCGTGTATTAAATAAATTCAGTGCACACAGACTGAAGTAGTTTAAGTCTTTGGTTCTTTTAATTGTGATGATTTTGGCTCACATTTAACAAAAACCCACCAATTCACTATCTCAAAAAATTAGAATACATCATAAGACCAATAAAAAAAAAAACATTTTTAATGAACTGTTGGCCTTCAGGAAAGTATGTTCATTTACTGTATATGTACTCAATACTTGGTAGGGGCTCCTTTTGCTTTAATTACTGCCTCAATTCAACGTGGCATGGAGGTGATCAGTTTGTGGCACTGCTGAGGTGGTATGGAAGCCCAGGTTTCTTCGACAGTGGCCTTCAGCTCATCTGCATTTTTTGGTCTCTTGTTTCTCATTTTCCTCTTAACAATACCCTATAGATTCTCTATGGGGTTCATGTCTGGTGAGTTTGCTGGCCAGTCAAGCACACCAACACCATGGTCATTTAACCAACTTTTGGTGCTTTTGGCAGTGTGGGCAGGTGCCAAATCCTGCTGGAAAATGAAATCAGCATCTTTAAAAAGCTGGTCAGCAGAAGGAAGCATGAAGTGCTCCAAAATTTCTTGGTAAACGGGTGCAGTGACTTTGGTTTTCAAAAAACACAATGGACCAACACCAGCAGATGACATTGCACCCCAAATCATCACAGACTGTGGAAACTTAACACTGGACTTCAAGCAACTTGGGCTATGAGCTTCTCCACCCTTCCTCCAGACTCTAGGACCTTGGTTTCCAAATGAAATACAAAACTTGCTCTCATCTGAAAAGAGGACTTTGGAACACTGGGCAACAGTCCAGTTCTTCTTCTCCTTAGCCCAGGTAAGACGCCACTGACGTTGTCTGTGGTTCAGGAGTGGCTTAACAAGAGGAATACGACAACTGTAGCCAAATTCCTTGACATGTCTGTGTGTGGTGGCTCTTGATGCTTTGACCCCAGCCTCAGTCCATTCCTTGTGAAGTTCACCCAAATTCTTGAATCGATTTTGCTTGACAATCATAAGGCTGCGGTTCTCTCGGTTGGTTGTGCATCTTTTTCTTCCACACTTTTTCCTTCCACTCAACTTTCTGTTAACATGCTTGGATACAGCACTCTGTGAACAGCCAGCTTCTTTGGCAATGAATGTTTGTGGCTTACCCTCCTTGTGAAGGGTGTCAATGATTGTCTTCTGGACAACTGTCAGATCAGCAGTCTTCCCCATGATTGTGTAGCCTAGTGAACCAAACTGAGAGACCATTTTGAAGGCTCAGGAAACCTTTGCAGGTGTTTTGAGCTGATTAGCTGATTGGCATGTCACCATATTCAAATTTTTTGAGATAGTGAATTGGTGGGTTTTTGTTAAATGTGAGCCAAAATCATCACAATTAAAAGAACCAAAGACTTAAACTACTTCAGTCTGTGTGCACTGAATTTATTTAATACACGAGTTTCACAATTTGAGTTGAATTACTGAAATAAATGAACTTTTCCACGACATTCTAATTTATTGAGATGCACCTGTATATATATATATATATATATATATATATATATATATATATATATATATATATATATATATATATATATACACACACACTGTATATAGACTACCGGTCAAAAGTTTTGAAACTCTCATTCTTTATTATAATTTTTTTTCACATTTTAGAATAATAGTAAAGTCATCAAAACTATGGAATAACATAAATGTAACTAAGGGAATTATGTTGTGACTAAACAAAATCCAAAATAAATCAAAACTGTGTTATATTTTAGCATCTTCAAAGTAGTCACCCTTTGTCTAGAATTTGCAGACATGTACTCTTGACATTTTCTCAACCAACTTCTTGAGGTATCACCCTGGGATGCTTTTTAAACAGTATTGAAGGAGTTCCCATCTATGTTGGGCACTTATTGGCTGCTTTTCTTTATTATTTGGTCCAAGTCATAAATTTCGAAAATGTTTTTCTTTTTAATAAAATTTTTGTTTTGTAATGAAATAAATTAATATGGTGGCACAATTATATTTTTGTCTACAAAACTAATTTCAAACATTTAAGCATATGCCTTCAGATCAAAAGATTTTTAAGATCATGAGAAACATTTCAGTCAAGTGTTTCGAAACTTTTGACTGGTAGTGTATATATATATATATATATATATATATATATATATACATATATATATATTTGTTTGCTTTTTTTTTTTGTTCATATACTCGTGTGACCATGGGTATGTTTGTTGTGAGTCGGGATGGGGTTGGGGATTGGGAGGGAGAGGGGTGGTTGTGGGGTTTAAATGTTGATTGTATGTATATATGTTTTTGCTTTTCTTTATTATTGTCAGAATTATTATTATTATTTTTTTTTTTAATAAAAAAAAAATAGAAATACAAATAAAAAAAACATTGGTAAGTGTACAATGTAGTGTAGTGTGCATTATGCAGAGTTAAAATTAATTATGAATTGTATACTGTACATATCATGGTAATTATTATTTAAAGGAATAATTAACCCAAAAATGCAAATTCTCTTGTTTTTTACTCATCTTATGCCATCTCAAACTTGTATGACATTCTTTCCTCTGCAGAACACAAATGAAGACATTTTAATGGAGATACGATGTCTGTTTTGTGAGCATTGTGCTGCACTTATTGATTTCACTGAATCATTTTGCTTTTGTCTTTCTTTCATTTTAATGATTCTGTTCTATTCTTTTTATTTTATTTTTATATAACTTTTTCTCGTTTTATTATTTTTATTTATTTTATTACTTTTTATTCTTATTTCATGTTCTTAATTGGTTTTATTTATTTATTAATTTTTAAAGTATCTTGTATTTTCTTTAAAATTTATATGTAAAGCACTTTGAATTGCCATTGTGTATGAAATGTGCTATATAAATAAACTTGCCTTGCCTTGTTTGTCCATGCAATGCAAGTAAATGGTGACCAACACTTTCAAGCTCCACAAAGCACATAAATACAGCATAAAGGTAATTCATATGACTCCAGTGTTTAATCCATGCCTTTTGAAGCGATCCAATCGATTTTGGGTGAGAAGAGACAAAAAAGTTTATATATATTTTTCACTATAAATCTTGACCTCAGCAGTCTCTTTGGCGATCATGATTTCAAGCTGATGATTACACTTACTATAGTGCTATCTAGCGCTCTGCGCATGTGTCAAGCACTAGGAAGTGTAATTGAGCTTGAAATAATGATTGCTGAGGAGTTTGATCACCATTCACTTGCATTGTATGAATATACAGACAGTTCTCCATTAAAATAACTTCGGTTATGTTCCGTGGAAGAAAGAACGTCATACGAGTTTGAGACAGCATAAGGGTGATTAAATGATGAGAGAATTATCATTTTTGGGTGAACAATTGATTTAATATACCAGGAGGTAGATCTGCAATGCTGAAACAGCTTTATAGTGTAGATAACAGCCAGTTCAACAGAAAAAGGCCAAGAAAGGATGGAAAATTAGGCAGGGGGCAGTGCCAGAAACACCCCAGAACTTTCTCAGGTTCAGAGAGCAGTGAGGAAATTGAGGTTGGTTAGGTTGTTGATGTATGCAAAGGCAATGATAATATGGATTATATGTGTTGTTCTTTCTCTTTTATGTACAGTGTGTAAGTAAATCAGTCACTGCAAAGAAGGTCAGCAGGATAAGAGTCAAATTCTTCCAAATATTCAACCACATAGACAAGACAAATTAAGTTCATCTTATGATTACACTGCAACAAATCTGTCATGCATACTATAAAATACTATGAAACTCCAACAAACTCATTTATGCATAACTTTTTAACATACTGTATTTTATTTGAAGAAAGTATTACACATTTTTCCCTAGCTTATTATGTTAACATTGTGTTTATTAAAAGAAATAAATAGAAATTCTGTCATGTCATTCCAAATCTTTTACTCCCCTCACAGCTTGGAGTCACAATTCACTTTCATTATATGATGAAATGCTGTGTGAAGATTTTTCTTACCTGTCCTTTGTGTTCCCTGAAAGAAAGTCATACAAGTTTGGAATGAATGACGTTAGGGTGAGTAAAAAATGACAGGATAAACATTTTCTGATGAACTATTTCTTTAAGGAGTTTATAGCTACACTTTGGGGTTTAGGTTCTGTTCGTGTAGATTAACTGGCATTTGAGTATCCCCCTCCTCATTTAGAATAAGATTTCAAAATGATAAAGTTCTCAATAACTCACTTCCAATAATTATTTTTAGAATTTCTGATCATTATTAAAGGAAATACTCAATGTAGTAACCCAGAAATCACTTTACTTTCTGTAACAACGTTTTTCCAGAACGCAGAAGTTCCCTGTGATTCATACTGAAAGCCTGTTGTTGTTTGCAGAATTCACTTTGTTTTACATTTTATTAGCTAGTATACTGTAAATTACAGTTTGTTGTTTTGCACAAACCTTTAACACCCTCTCTACACTGGACGCTTGAGCCGCATCACATCAAAAACAAATCGATTTTATTATAATCAATGATGCTGTTTACACAGGAAGCGTCTGTTGCTGCGCATTGCGTCGCGCCAACAGTAAACGGGTGTCCTTTCCATTTTGTGCTGCATGCGCTGGCGCTACTCCTGCCAACAAGACAAATAATTGGTTTAGAATGTTCACTTTGACGCATCTATTAAAGACAGCCTCAAGCCATTATGGTGTGTTAACAGATGCATTAACATTAATGGATAACAGATGCGTAACATCAACTGACGAGCCTGAAGTAGACAGGGTGTAGTGTCAATTACTTAAACACTGCTACAAAAATTCTTGTTAATATAAATTAAAGACATTGTATTGTTGTTGCTTTCATGTGTTTAAATAATTTATTAAAATTCTAAATCTAAATAAGCTGATCCTTTAATCATGCATCAGTGTGAAATAAGGCATGGCTGGGCGCTGTGCACAGACTTTCTTCTCTAATTTGTGGGACTTCTATACAAATATTCCCATAAAGTCTAATAATCCCTAATCCAACAACAGCACATGTTGAACCTGCTCTTATATTTAACTCTATCTTACATTTCAAACGCCTCTGGTTTGCGATGTGTGTGCAGTGTCTAAAATGGTTTTCAGTGAGACCAGAAAGGGATAACAGGCAAGTGAAAGTAGGCAGCTGTCATGGCCCTAACCACTGGCTCTTCAAGAAAGTAGAGAATAGAGCCACAGAAACACTGTCAGTGTGAAAGCAGGATGCAAGCCTGCTGCTGCAGTTACGCTGCAATGCCACTTAACATGGTGCTTATGTGGTGTGAAACAGGCCTAAGATTTACAATTTATTTATAGCTAGTTTTATAGGCACAGCATTGCAATATACAGGGCTCTGATGTGAACACGGGGATGGCCTACCAGCCACTCATTATTCTTTATGGATTATTTATTAATATAAATGTAATCTGCTCTTTATTCTTTTAACTTACACGCTACATCAAAAATAACTCAACGTTGAAGTGATGCTAATCAAGAAAGCCATCTCCCATGTGAATTAATGCAAGCTGTCCAAGAGGTACCAGAATTAATGTGAGTCAGAATTTAGCTTTTTAAAATTTGTTCAACATTGTATTTTACACTGTTATGCAATATAGTGCATTTCTTTATGCATGCTCATTATAGTTCTCTCTTTGTTGAAGGCCTGTAATGAATAAAGTAGTCAAACTTATAGTAAGTAATAAAAGTTAAAAAGTAATGGAAATTGAAAGGATAAAAGTAATGACAATAGAGAAACAATTAGAACAATACACATTTTTTGATCTGTGATTTACACTTCAAGAACCATTATCAGTCCCCTATTAATCTGCCTCCATTTTTACGTTTGTCTTAAGTTTGTGTTCATTGACTTCACTTACTCCAACTGCAAGACACTGCAGGTTTTGTGATCTCAAAATGGCAGCCACAACGAGTGGGTTATCTGTTCAGTGTACAATAAAACAACCTTTTGTAGAACATTGAAATGACTGGAGTCTACATCTCATGTGAGTGTAATTTTAAACATATCTGTTTAAGTATACATTTCTTTAGGGACAAATCTATTTCACAGTGGAAAAGGGCACCATTAAGATTTTTAAAAGACTTACTGAATTCCCGTAAAATATCTGTACAGAAATCCAATTAGACTCAATTCCATTTAAAAAATCCTTTAGAACAAAATAAAAAAGAAATCCCATAGAACTGGTCCTACATGATATGAATTCCTATTAGACTCTTAATAGATTTTTCATGTGTGATCCTATAAGAAAAATCCCTTTAAGATCTTATAGGAATGGTTCCAAATTATGATAGGAATTCCAATTGAAATTTGAAAAATTATCTTATTGGAATCCTTTAGGATTTTTTGACAAGGGGAGTTTGAGTTGAGCAAGATCAATTATACTTCCCTCCTACCACCACTTGTGTTATCCTCTTAGCTCAAAAACCCTGGGTTGATAGGACTGTCTCCAGCCTCATTGAAAATGCCTCTAAAGATTATTCAACATGAGTGCATGAAATCTATTCTATTTTAAGACCTCTTTCCCCATGTGTCCTGTTTACTTCAAGATTTTCTACTATCTCAGCCCAGTCTTGGTGAAGTAGTGTTTATTTATTGATTACAGTTCTCTTTGTGAGGGAGGAAGTTAAAGTTTAGATACAATCAAGTTAGATTTAATGAGTCCATGCATATAGTTAAACTCTCCACATGTCCTGTTTTGACTAGTATTGATTAGCTCTCTGAAGTTATCAGCACTATCTGCAGAAGGGATCTGTCATTTTGTTAGCATCATGACAATTTTATGGTGTCTGGGAATGTGATTGACTGTCTTTCTCAGGAGTCTTAAACAATGCTAACTAAACAAAGATAATAGCTTTGTTAGGCTGCACACTTCAGCACTGGTAAGATCACAGATGAGTGCAAGCAGGCCTATAATATCTACAAAATAAATCTCTGGAGAGAGTTGTCTGTTAGCATTTCCATTAATTTCTAAGGCATGGGTGGAAACAATCTCGGTTATGGAAACCTTTTTTATTTTTTTATTTTTTTATTTATTTTTTTTTTTTTTGGAGTCAACGACCTGAGCCGTAAAATATGGGTTGTAACAACTAGTCGATTATTTCTGCCACTAGTCGACACGTTAGGTCTGTGTAGACTAGTTGTGGATCACACAACTTCTCTTGCACTTGTTCTATATGCCCGAAAGCAGGAGGAATCTTCCTCTGTCCAAAAAATGTTTCCCAGTGTAGCGGTGTAAAACTCGTTGTCTAGTACAACCTAATAATTACAATGTTTGTGTATAACAAACAAATATATTTTGAATTTTGTGCAAGTGAAAACAAAGCAATTTATGAGTGGACCGTACTGTGGACATCAGAGGTTGCTGATGTCTGAGTTTTAACAAGAGCCAAAATTCTTGCAAACCGCTCAAACATTAATCAAGCGTCACCCACAGGCTGACAGAAACTCTAAGTGGGACATTACTATTTTTTGCACCATTAATGACAATTCTAGCATAAATCTGACAAGGGAGGTATGTGCGCTTATATTTCTCACCCACATCTCAGCTGTGCAGACATTCTCTTCACCCATCTCGATTTAAGCTGAAGTGCGTAACTTTTTCAATGTTAAAATACTTTATCATGTTCCATACTAATATGCATAAGTAAGCCATTCGTAGATTAATTTTCTCAAAAACTTTAAACAGTGTCTCTGTGGTGTTAAACAAATTTCTATTCAAATTCATTGATTCATTGTTCTAAGAAATGATTTACTGTTTCATTTAAGTCCCATGCAGCCTTAAAGGGACTTTGCCTTATTTTTGGGAGATAAATATTTAATTAATTTCTGCTGTTCCATTTCAAGTTGATCTCTCGACACAGCGTCAGTAGCTGACGCTATGTGAAATCTCAGGAGTGACAAACTCTGAAGCCCAAATGGAATCATGGCAGTCTTATTGCCAGATGGTGCTTGACGCTTCCTCAATTATGTGATTGCGAGCATCATTGCAAGCATATAAACAGGAGCACAGATTTTGTCAGAATTTTTCTCTTTAGGGTCACGATTACATCTCTTGTGCTCTGGCTGACTCATCGCTATGTCATTCCTGCACATCTAAACAGCAAATGTATTTAAATTATTTTCTGTCCGCTGTGCTATGGTGAAAAGTGTACTCTTCACACTGTGGAGTATTGTGTTGTTATACTGTGTGTTTCTTCTAGCTAAGAAACTAAAAGAGCCATTTAATTATTGTCTTTTTCAAGATGACGTATTACAAGTCCAGCAGTCTGGTGCTGTTCTTTCTGCAGTAGCATGATCAACTCGTTAAGAGATGGCGCTCTCACTACTTAGCCTATCCTTCTCAATGCCTGATTGTGCCAATTAGATATGCTACCCCTAGTTGAAGAGGCAGTTGTGGCCAAATTGTGCCCCTCCTCTACTGGCGTGAAATCTAAGCCAGTGCTGCCATCCAAGCCATGCCAGCTAACTTCCTCACTTAGCAACATGGCTTATGCTGCGGTGGCCCAGGCTGTTTGACATGGACAAACGCAATCCAGACTATGAGTCCTTCAAAGAACTGTGTTGTGCCATGGATTTGGTGCTCCAGGCCACCAAGATCACTGCCTCCCTGGGCAGGTTTCTGGGGGGCCTGGTGTCCATTGAGCATCATCTCTGGATTGATATGTCAGAAATGCGCGATAAGGACAAGGATTTTTTCACTATCCTTCTGGGCAGCACAATTAATCAAAATAACACAAAAATGGCAATATGGTCATATATGATAATACAATTTCAATGGGCTGCGATAAAAGACCGATAAACGAGGTTTGTGTGCACTTTAGAATGGGTGACCGGCTGTTCTGTGCTTTTAGAACAGATCAAATGCATTGTGAAAGAAATAAAGTACTGAATGTTCAAGTGTTATTATACAAATCTACAAAGGCGGCACAGTATAACACTCATTTTCTGTTATGCTATGCCACCTTTGTAGATGCATGGATGGAGCAGGGAGAGCAGCAAATAAAAACCCACCAGGGGTAAAAGAACAGATCCAGCAGAAATATTACAACATTGTAAAACAAATTTACATTCTGACGGTGCAAAATGGTACAATCCTTCACTGCATAATAGACTGAATGAACAATTTATATACAGTATCTGAAGTTCATTGAATTGATCATTCAAGAACAAGGCACAATAATACATTGGAGACAGGAATTCCAACTGGCAATCAATTGTAGTCTTAAGAGTACAGAACAACAGACACAGTGTAGAGAAAAACTAAAAGGCAAGCTACCATGCAAGAAGTGGAGCTGGGGATGGAGGAGGGTGTCAAGAGCAGCTTGCATCCATGAAATGGAAATACGGCTAAAGCGATTAATAAAATGGAGGACTTAAATAGAACTGCTCTGACAAGCGTCTGAATTGTATTAGTAGATGTCATGATCAGCTGAGTGTAAGTTGATTTCAAGCTGACTAACGTGACCTGCCTGAACTGACACTACGCTTAATAATTATCGAGAGACACACTATATTGCCAAAAGTATTCGCTCATCTGCCTTTAGACGCATATGAACTTAAGTGACATCCCATTCTTAATCCATAAGGTTTAATATGACGTCGGCCCACCCTTTGCAGCTATAACAGCTTCAACTCTTCTGGGAAGGCTTTCCACAAGGTTTAGGAGTGTGTTTATGGGAATTTTTGACCATTCTTCCAGAAGCGCATTTGTGAGGTTAGACACTGATGTTGGACGAGAAGGCCTGGCTCGCAGTCTTCGCTCTAATTCATCCCAAAGGTGCTCTATAGGGTTGAGGTCAGGACTCTGTGCAGGCCAGTCAAGTTCTTCCACACCAAACTCGCTCATCCATGTCTTTATGGACCTTGCTTTGTGCACTGGTGTGCAGTCATGTTGGAACAGGAAGGGGCCATCCCCAAACTGTTCCCACAAAGTTGGGAGCATGGAATTGTCCAAAATCTCTTGGCATGCTGAAGCATTCAGAGTTCCTTTCACTGGAACTAAGGGGCCAAGCCCAGCTCCTGAAAAACAACCCCACACCATAATCCCCCTCCACCAAACTTCACAGTTGGCACAATGCAGTCAGACAAGTACCGTTCTCCTGGCAACCGCCAAACCCAGACTCGTCCATCAGATTGCCAGATGGAGAAGCGTGATTCGTCACTCCAGAGAACGCGTCTCCACTGCTCTAGAGTCCAGTGGCGGTGTGCTTTACACTACTGCATCCGACGCTTTGCATTGCACTTGGTGATGTATGGCTTGGATGCAGCTGCTCGGCCATGAAAACCCATTCCATGAAGCTCTCTACGCACTGTTCTTGAGCTAATCTGAAGACCACATGAACTTTGGAGGTCTGTAGCGATTGACTCTGCAGAAAGTTGGCGACCTCTGCGCACTATGCGCCTCAGCATCCGCTGACCCCGCTCTGTCATTTTACGTGGCCTACCACTTCGTGGCTGAGTTGCTGTCATTCCCAATCACTTCCACTTTGTTATAATACCACTGACAGTTGACTGTGGAATATGTAGTAGTGAGGAAATTTCACGACTGGACTTGTTGCACAGGTGGCATCCTATCACAGTACCATGCTGGAAATCACTGAGCTCCTGAGAGCGGCTCATTCTTTCACAAATGTTTGTAGAAGCAGTCTGCATGCCTAGATGCTTCATTTTATACACCTGTGGCCATGGAAGTGATTGGAACACTTGAATTCAATTATTTGGATGGGTAAGCGAATACTTTTGGTAATATAGTGTATATAGAATATTGTCAATAGGCTGGAAAATATAGAGATATAATTTTTGAAGCCATATCGCCCACCCTTAATGTCCATACAACTGGTTCATGTCAGTGGGCCAAGTGTGTCAACGCCGTATTGGCTCCGCTGAGGCTGAATGGCATCCACGATTACCTTGATGATTGGCTCCTGTTAACGCAATCGAAAGAGTGTGCAAGCACATAGATCTATTGCTTACAAAGTCAATTGGGCGAACCATGTATAGGTGCCTAGTCGGCAGGTTTCCTTCTTAGGAATTAATCTAGACTCGGTGACCATGTCGGTGGTTCTGCAAGACAGGGAAACTGTGTCGCCCTGAGGAAGCGTTATCTAATGACTAATGAATGAAAATATTTAATGTGGAAAAATGTTATGTTTTTATGACTGGTCAGAGAAGGACTCAGAAATAAAAAGATTACTTATATTAGATTAGTTTAATATGGTGTGCTGAGTGACTCCAGCCAGGTCACCTAAGCAACCAAATTGGGTAGAGTCATGTTTTGTTAATCTCCTCATGGTCGCTATAATGTGGTTCTTGCTCTCGGTGGGGCACGTGGTGAGTTGTGCGTGGATGCCGCGGAGAATAGCGTGAGCCTCCACACGTGCTATATCTCCGTGGTAACGCACACAACAAGCCACGTGATAAGATGCGCGGATTGATGGTCTCAGACGCGGAGGCAACTGAGATTTGTCCTCCGCCACCCGGATTGAGGGGAGTCACTACGCCACCATAAGGACTTGGGAATTGGGCATTCCAAATTGGTGAGAAAAGGAGAGAAAAAAAAGCTCACTGCAACTGCAGTTTTCAGCAAACATAAAGAGAGAAGAGAGTGTAAAAAGCATAAAATCTTTATAAGAATGGAAAAGGTACCAGAGTAGCCAAAACGCCCTTGGTTCCTTGAGCTGATAGAGCATTTGGATGCTCCTCTATGGAAGATTCCCTTGAGGGGAGATCTTCTCTCGCAAGCTCCAGATACGATATGGCATCCCTGGCCAGAACTGGGGAGACTCCTTGTCTGGACCTTGAATAGGGTTTGTCAGACATTCAAGGGTTGTCGCAGCCAGTCCTCGACACCATTCTACAAGTGAGGACTCTGGACAAGGGTGTTTCCCTGTGCAAACAGTACTCCACTTCTTGCAAGATTGTTTGAATGCAGGGCTCTCACCATCTACACTTGAAGTCTATGTCACTACCATAGCAGCAGGACATGACCATCTGGGTGTCACTAGGCAATCACCCTTTGGTCAATTATTTTTTTAAGGTAGCAAGACGGCTGAGACTCTCTTACACCACTATTGTCCTAGTCCGGGACTTGTTGTTAGAACTGCTTAGGGGTCCTCTGTTTGAGCTGTTAGATGCAGTAAGCCTATTAGTACTTTACTTCTACAATTGAAACTTTGTAATGCAGCACCTTTCGTGTTACTGTCTCCTTAAGATGTTGTATCCTTTCTCATTTTGTAAGTCGCTTTGGATAAAAAATGTCTGTTAAATCGATAAATGTAAATGCATACGCTCATTGAAGACTGTGCTGCTACTCTTACTGGCCTCAGTTAAACGTATTGGGGTCCTAAATCCACTGTTGGTCAAAGACTCTTGTTTAGAGTTTGGACTGGGCTTATTGAAGGCAGTCCATAAGAGAAGCTTATGTGCCCAAAGTTTTGGCAACTCCCATCAGGGCTCAGGCTGTCACCAAGCAGGCTTTCTCTCCCCCTCTGTTTGGGTTGGACAAGGCTAAGAATAAATTCAGGCTGTCTTAACAGCTGTCTGAATGGTACCAAAGGTTTGGGCATCTCCAATCACAGACTTTCACACTGGGTAGTTGAGGCCATAGTGCTCATTTACGATATTGCATGGCAAGCAGTGCCCAGCTGGTGTTAAAGCTCATTCTACCAAGAGCATGGCTTTCTCCTGGGCTTGGGTGAAAGGGGGCATCTTGGAGGACATCTGTCTAGCAGCAGGCTAGGCTTCCTCTAACACATTTGCTAGGTTTTACAACCTGGACATTTTCTCCCTTGCTTCCCAGTTAATGACTGCAAATGAGGTATAGTTTGTTAATGTTTCACTACCCTGGCTGACTAGTGGCATTGCTGTTAATATTTTTGGCAGGTTTTACAACCTGGGTGTTATTCTCTCTCTCTTGCCATTTGTAAAGGGGAGTGTGTTTTCAGTATTTTTCACTTCCCTGTAGGCTAGTGAGCAGTGTTCTAGTTTGTGTAAATCAGTAGCACAGCGTTATGGTATACTATTTACGTAGCATCAGCTAGTGATGCAGAGTTGGAAGACCAACTTGAAAGGGAACATCTCGGCAATGCTTGTAGCCTTGGTTCCCTGATAAGGGAACCTACTGATGCCACTCTACTGATTTTGCTGTTAAGGGACTGAAAGATGGCTCCTCCCTTCAGTCGAAATATTCTGACAAAACGGCACTGTACTCCGGTTTATATGTCCGCGATGACGCATGTATAAGGGGCGGAGTGTCAAGTGCCATCTGCTAATAAGACATTGTTCCACATGGGCTTCAGAGACCGTTTCACCTGGGAGGAGTTCCCACAGCGTCAGATTCTGACACAGCATCTCGTTTCCTCCTATCAGAGAACCAAGGTTACATGCGTAACCGAGACTCTTGTCACTATGGGCCCTATTTGAGGAGCGCTACATCTTAAGCGCAGTGCTAAGCAATACATCATACACACAATATCAGCGGGCATGGCAGAGGGGTTTGGTATTTTCATGCAAGCATGCACTAAGACAGCCCATTCATAAGATTTTGGTAGCTAGTGTAAATGATCTTTATGCATCAGGTTTAGGTGCCCTAAACATTGAAGAAAATCAGGAAGCGATACCTATTGACTAATGAATGAAAATATTTAATGTGGCAAAATTTTACGTTTTTATGACTGTTCAGAGAAGGACTCAGAAATAAAAAGATTACTTATATTAGATTAGTTTAATATGGCATGCTGAGTGACTCCAGCCAGGTCTCCTAAGCAACCAAATTGAGTAGAGTCATGTTGGGTTAACCTCCTCGTGGTCGCTATAATGTGGTTCTTGCTCTCGGTGGGGCACGTGGTGAGTTGTGCGTGGATGCTGCAGAGAATAGCGTGAGCCTCCACACGTGCTATATCTCTGTGGTAACTCAACAAGCCACATGATAAGATGTGCGGATTGATGGTCTCAGATGCAGAGGCAACTGAGATTCGTCCTCCGCCACCATGAGGACTTGGGAATTAGGCATTCCAAATTGGGGAGAAAAGGGGAGAAAAAAAAAAGCTCACTGCAACTGCAGTTTTCAGCAAACATAAAGAGAGAAGAGAGTGTCAAAAAATCTTTATAAGAATGGAAAAGGTGGTACTCATGGGTACTAATTGGATGTAAGCTCTGTTAAAGGAATAGTTTACCCAAAAATAAAAATTCTCTCATCATTTACTCACCCTCATTTATTTCTCCTCAATTTGGCATGCCAATGCACTCTAATTCCTTGTGGTGGTGCAATGACTCGGCTCGATCTGGGTGGCAGAGGACGAATCTCAGTTTCCTCCACCTCTGAGACAGTCAGCCTGCGCATCTTATCACGTGGCTTGCTGAGTGTGTGTTACCACGGAGACCTAGCGCATGTGGAGGCTCACGCAATTCACTGCAGCATCCATGCACAACTCACCTCGCACCCCACCGAGAACGAGAACCACCTTCTAGCGACCATGAGGAATGAATCCATGTGACTCTACCCACCCTAGCAACAAGGTCAATTGGTTGCTTTGGAAGCCTGTTTGAAGTCACTCAGCACACCCTGGATTCAAACTCATGATTCCAGGGGTGGTAGGCAGCATCTTTGCTTGCTGAGCTACCCATGCCCCCGTGTATGACTTCTTTCTTCTGCTGAACACAAACAAAGATTTTTAGAAGAATATTTCAGCTTTGTAGGTCCTCACAAAGCAAGTGAATGGGTACCAAAATACTAAAGCTCCAAAAGCACATAAAGACAGCATAAAAGTTTTTGAATCCATATCGGAGGTGATATGATAAGTGTTGGTGAGAAACAGATTCATTCCTCTTTTACTATCAGTCAGAGCATGTGAGCAGAGCGTTGCAAGGACCGTAGTGACCAGAATTTCACAGGAGCGAGGAGTGCGTTTCATGAGCCTGTGCTCAGCCCTACTCTGGCCACTCACTTTCCGCTCCTACCAGAAAGTGCTACATTTCTTGTGCTGCCAAATTAATATGTGTGTGCTTCTACACTGACAAATATATGATATTGACGGCTGTATTAGGTTCAAGATTTTAAATAGAGTGGATTATCAGAGATAAGGCAGTGTTTAAACTTGATGTGGTTTGTGTTGGGCCTCATGTATTCAGATAGAAGACAAAGGCAGGCCTAACACAGTCGTAAAAACCTAACTCAAGCCCCCACCTTCCAAGTCGTAAATCTTACTGATAAAAATCACGCCAAAATCAAACAAAGGGAGTCCAAAACAGACTACAAATCCATGAAGCCTTCCTCACTAAAGGATCGAACTCTCAACTCCTATTGGATGAGGCACACAACAGAACGTCACCTCAAACCATGACATCATCAGGAGTTGAAATACCTCTGAAATGCTTTCGTGAGTTGCTTCCAGTGACTTTGTTTGCAGCGTGTGGACGCAGCTCTTCGCTGCTCTCCGGTGCAACCTCGTGGCACAAGGAAGTAACATCTGACTTGAAACTGTGGCCATACAATCTCCATCTCGCTGGATGAGTTGAGATTACTCTGTGTTCAACCGAACACTCTAACGGATCCGAAGGAGACCGCCGAGCAATTCGCATCTTCATCCGTTTGCCTACAGAAGTGAAGAGATTAAAGATTTCTCTTCCATCTTCAATCAAGTCGACATTTCGGAGTTTTCCGCCAGCCCGCCGAGAATCAACAGCCATACCGCCCGCCGACAGAGCGAGGAAACGGCCTCCCGTCATCACCCGAGCCTCAAGGAAGCAGGTCAGAGTTAAAGGATGGAGGAAAACACATTCTACCTGTGTCCTCATGCGATTCAAGTAAGAGATTTACGTCTGGGCAGAGATAGAATATTATAGTGTGTTATTCTTGTGTTTCAAGGTTTTTTTTGTACAGTTTACGGACTGCCATGTCCGCTCATTATTAATACTCAGGGTATTAATTATCACGAATTTTTTTTGCTGTATTGTGGTCCAACCAAATTGGACTGTTGTGCAATTTCGCCATCGCGGGTGAGACAGCAACTGAGTTCATCCATTAAAGAGTCAAATAACACAGGACTGTTTACGAGCCATCCATCGCGTCTCTGAGCGATGAACTAATGGCTGTTTTCTCTCCCACGATTGCGAAATCGGCTTTAGGGCCGTCATCTCTCTCTCTCTCTCGTACTAACCACACACCCACACACACACACACACACACACACACACACCTTATGTGTTATAGAATTATTTTTATTTCCGTATCTAATCATATCACTGTTTAGTTTGTAGTCGGAAGTCGGAAGTTTATTGACTGCATTGTATTAATTATTAATTGATATTACTGCATAAATAAACTTTGTTTATATTACAAAGAGGAGTGTTTTGGTTTGTTTTGCATACGCCTGTGTCATGCTGACAGGATGTCAGTGCTCGGATTCAAACCTTCATTCATTGTTTTTTTTTCTTTTCCCAAAAATCGATATTCTTCGGATGTCGATTTTCCTAAGAAAACAGTCTAATATTGAGACTGTTTTACTATTTGGTTATCAGTCCCTGATTCCAGGGTGGTGCCCCGTCAATGTTAATTCTCATCAATGTTCTATTGATTTTAATAATTAATAATTATTTTTAATTATTAATTATTGCTAATAACCAAACTTGCTCCTAAACGTAGCACACTACATTTACTGGAGCCCCATATGAGGTTTTAATGAGTTAGATTCAATTGATTAATTTAAATATTAATTAATAACTACAGAAATAATTATTAATTATTTCTGATAGTAACTCTGATCTAAACAACCAGTAAAGCCCTACATTTGCGAGCTGATGGTGACAGGAGCCAATCCCAACATCAGACTACAGTGAGGTGAGAGCGCAGAGGCAGTTCAAAACACAGATATGTTTCCCGGACATATGTCTGTAAAGTAGCCTAAAATAATTTTAGGCTACCGCGGACGTCTGTAAGGTTTATGGTCGATTCTCATGGGATAAGCAATGTCTGTATAAATCACAGAGATGAGAGTGTTGACTGCATTTACACACTGTTGTCACACGTATCTGACCCTTCAGAAAATGTATGCTATTTAACTGTGCTGATTAATAATAATAATAATAATAATATTAATAATATGCTTAATTTATATAGTGCATTTCCAGAGCTCAAGGATGCTTCACAATAAAGAACAGTAACAAAAAAATAATATAGACAATCATATGGACAGTGGACAGTTGCCCAGTCTGGAACAAAAACAAATGCAGTTGCATATAGCAAATCAGAACAAGCAATCAATTAGACATATCAGTCCAGTACAAAAGAACACATAACATCATGTAGACAGTAGAGAAAGTGTAAGCAGTGTAGGCAGTGGCCCAATCAGAAAACAGATAAGCATACAAAATACAATGAGCAGTACATGAAGCATATACACATTATGACTGATAATATTGGGAGAACAAACAGGTTTTGAGCTGAGATTTGAATTCAGAGATAGAGGTAGTAGTTTGGAGAGCCAGAGGGATTGAGTTCCATAGCTTAGGTGCCACAACAGAAAAAGACCTGCCGCCCATTGACGAAAGGCGGAATCTAGGAACAAGAAGAAGTTCGCACCCAGAAGATTGGAGTAAATTAATAGGAATATAGGGAGAAAGTAAATCAGAAAGGTAAGAAGGAGCTAGACCGTGGAGTGACTTAACTGTAAGCAGGATAATTTTGTTTGCAATACGGGATGCGACAGGTAGCCAGTGAAGGTTAAATAGGATGGAAGTAATATGTGCAGATCGTTTGGTGTAAGTTAGTACTCTTGCAGCAGAATTTTGAATATATTGCAAGCGGGAGATAGAGTGTGCCGGTAGTCCAGTAAAAAGGGAGTTACAGTAGTCAAGGCGAGATGTAATAAATGCATGGACTGATGTTTCAGCATCTTTCGGGCTAACGTAGGGACGAAGTTGGGCGATACGACGAAGTTGGAAAAATGCTGCTTTAGAGAGTTTGTTAATATAGGCATCTAGGGACAATGAAGGGTCAAGAATGATACCTAAGTTTATGACTGTGGCAGATGTGAAAATTAGAGTAGCATCAATGTCACTGCTAGGAACATTAGTTAGATTTTTTGTTAGAGTTGATGGACCAGGAATTATGATCTCTGTTTTGCTCAAGTTTAATCTGAGAAAGTTGGAGTTAAGCCAGCCCTTCAATTCACTGACACATGAGGATAACGAGGCAGTCTGGTGAATAGAATCTGGCTGGCAAGCTGTATATATTTGTATATCATCGGCATAGCAATGATAGTTAAAACCATGATGGCGAATAATTTGTCCAAGAGGCATAATGTAGATTATGAATAGTAATGGACCAAGAACTGAGCCTGGAGGAATGCCTTGTTTGAGTGGGACAGTGGGGGATTTGTAATTGTGCATAAAGATGTAGTGCTGCCTATCCTTCAGATATGAAGAGAACCAGGATAAAGCAACGTCTGAGATACCAATCTCTGAAAGGTGAGAAAGTAGTTGTTTGTGGCAGACAGTGTCAAAAGCTGAGCTGAGGTCAAGTAATAAGAGAATGGAGAGATTGCCTGAGTCACCAGAGAGTAAAAGGTCATTGACAACCTTTACTAGAGCAGTTTCAGTGCTGTGATGTAAACGGAAGCCAGATTGAAATATATCAAACAGATTGTTGTGAGCTAGAAATTATTGTAGCTGAATGGCGACAACCTTTTCCATGATTTTAGAGAAAAACGTTAATTTGGAAATTGGACAATAATTTGAAAAGTCCGCTGGATCCAGATTTGATTTTTTGAGAATAAGAGTAACAGCAGCTGTCTTGAGTGATATTGGGACAGTGGCAGAGATAAGAGACTTGTTCACAAGGTATGAGACAGGATCAGAAATAAAAGAGGTACAGTGTTTTAGAAGAAATGTGGATGCAGGATCTAGCCCGCATGAAGAGGAATTGGATTTCTGTATTATGTCACTAATGAGGGAGGGGTTTGTTGGGGTAAAGTTAGTCAAGGGTTGGATAGACTGATCAAGCTCACAAGTAGAAATGGTCAGTTTGTCACCAAAGGTCTCACATAAAGCATCCAGCTTTCCCTGAAAGTGATGCAAGAAGGAACAGCAAGTGTCATCAGATTGGCAAATACTGTGCCTGGGTGCTTGCACTAGTTTGTTTACCATGCTAAACAGTACTTTAGGCCTGTTGTTAGCTTTATTAATGATGTTGGAAATATAAGTAGAGTGGGCCGCATTCAAGGCAGTTTTTAAAGGCAGTTTTTAAAGTTATTAAAGGTGCTGTAAGCCTCAAGATGGCGCCGAGTATGGCTGCTGCGTTGCGAGCTCCGACACAACATAGCAATGGTTTGTTTGTTTTGTTTACAATTCTTATGTTTTTTGTCTTGGATGTTGTCTGCCTTATTGTCTACGACAGACAAACATTTTTGGACATTGGTTCATCGATCTCACACCGTAAACCGGACTTCACATTCCTCAATGCCGACCCGCTGTTTACAAACACGCAAGCGGAGCCCTTTGTCTGGGCAGCACGGCCGCGGAAACGCAGGAGGAAAAGGGGAAACAGAGCTGGCGTTCTCATCAGAGTAAGACGCCGCGCAAATCGACCCCCGCTACCCACTATTCTACTGGCAAATGTTCAGTCTCTGGATAACAAGCTCTGCGAGCTGAAAGCGCGGATCTCTTTCCAACGAGAGATGAGGGACTGCTGCATTATCTGCCTTACGGAAACTTGGATTCCAGACTCAGCCATTGAACCCACGGGGTTCTCCATGCTCCGAGCAGACAGAGCGAAAGACCTCTCAGGTAAAACTAGAGGAGGTGGTGTATGTTTTATGATCAACAAATCCTGGTGTGATCAGAGGAACGTAAATTCCATCAAGTCTTTCTGTTCTCCTGATCTGGAATTTCTTATGCTTCTGTGTCGACCATTCTGGCTACCGAGGGAATTCACAGCGATCATTATCACTGCTGTGTACATCCCGCCACAAGCCGACACAGACCGGGCACTCAAGGAACTGTATGGGAGTATAAGTGAGCAGGAAACCGCGCACCCTGAGGCCGCGTTCATTGTGACCGGGGACTTTAATAAAGCCAGTTTAAAATCAGTCGCACCAAAATATCACCAGCACATTAGTTTCAACACACGAGGGGACCGGGTTTTGGACCATTGCTACTCTCCGTTCCGGGATGGCTACAAATCCCTCCCCCGCCCACCATTTGGCAAATCAGACCACTCTTCCATTCTGCTTCTGCCCGCTTACAGGCAGAAATTGAAACAGGAAGCACCCACCCTCAGAACGATCCAGTGCTGGTTGGACCAATCAGACTCTACGCTACAAGACTGTTTTGATTGCACGGACTGGGAGATGTTCCAGTCCGCCTCTGATGACGACATCGAGCTTTACGCTGATAGCGTAATGTGTTTCATCAGAACGTGTGTAGAGGAAGTGATTCCGACCAGAACTGTGCGAATCTATCCGAATCAGAAGCCGTGGATCAATAGCGATGTTCGCGCGGCACTTAATGTGCGGACCTCCGCTTTTAATTCCGGGAACGCGGAGGAGCATAAACAAGCCAGTTATGCCCTCCGAAAAACTATCAAAACAGCAAAACGCCAGTACAGGAGCAAGATTGAAGGACAGTTTAACACCACCAACTCTAGAAGCATGTGGCAGGGAATTAACATCATCACGGACTTTAAAGGGAATAAAAACTCCGCCATGAACATCGCTGCCTCTCTACCGGATGAGCTAAATACTTTTTATGCTCGTTTCGAGGGAACTAACACCGCCCTCGCGGAGAGAGCTCTCACGGCCGAAGCTACAGAGGTTAGTTCACTCTCCGTCTCTGTAGCGGATGTAACCCGATCCTTCGGGTGAATATCCGCAAAGCCGCGGGTCCAGACGGCATTCCGGGCCGTGTCATCAGAGCGTGCGCGAACCAGCTGGCTGGTGTTTTTACGGACATTTTCAACCTTTCCCTCTCTTTGTCTGTAGTCCCCACATGCTTTAAAACATCCACCATTGTGCCTGTTCCAAAACAATTGAAAATAACTTGTTTAAATGACTGGCGTCCTGTTGCTCTGACCCCCATCATCAGCAAATGCTTTGAGAGACTAATCAGAGATTACATCTGCTCTGTATTACCACTCAATCTTGACCCGCTGCAGTTTGCATACCGCAACAACCGTTCCACTGATGATGCCATTGCATCTACAATACACACTGCTCTCTCCCACCTGGAAAAAAAGAACACTTATGTGAGAATGTTGTTTGTAGACTACAGCTCAGCATTCAACACCATAGTGCCCTCCAAGCTAGATGAGAAACTCCGGGCTCTGGGCTTAAACAGCTTGCTGTGCAGCTGGATCCTGGACTTCCTGTCAAGCAGACGCCAGGTGGTTAGAATAGGCAGCAACATCTCCTCATCACTGACCCTCAACACTGGAGCCCCGCAGGGCTGTGTTCTCAGCCCACTACTGTATTCCCTGTACACACATGACTGTGTGGCAACACATAACTCCAATGCCATCTTTAAGTTTGCTGATGACACGACGGTGGTAGGTCTGATCACTGACAATGATGAAACAGCCTACAGAGAGGAGGTGCACAGTCTGACACACTGGTGTCAGGAGCACAACCTCTCCCTCAACGTCAGTAAGACAAAGGAGCTTGTGGTGGACTTCAGAAGAAAAGACAGAGAACACAGTCCAATCACCATCAATGGAGCACCAGTGGAGAGAGTCAGCAGCTTCAAGTTCTTGGGTGTCCACATCACTGAGGAACTCACATGGTCCGTCCACACTTAAGTCATTGTGAAGAAGGCTCATCAGCGCCTCTTCTTCCTGAGACGGCTGAGGAAGTTTGGAATGAACCGCCACATCCTCACACGGTTCTACACCTGCACTGTGGAGAGCATCCTGACTGGCTGTATCTCCGCCTGGTACGGCAATAGCACCGCCCACAACCGCAAAGCACTGCAAAGGGTGGTGCGAACTGCCAGACACATCATCGGAGGTGAGCTTCCCTCCCTCCAGGAAATATATACAAGGAAGTATATACAATAAACATGGGCTGTTCTCACTGCTACCATCAGGTAGGCGGTATCGCAGCATCAGGACCCGCACCATCCGACTCCATGATAGCTTCTTCCCCCAAGCAATCAGACTTCTGAACTCTTGATCTCCCACGATCAAAATACATCAGCCCTGCACTTTATTACTCTTTTATCTCACACCGAACTGTCATAAATTATATTACTGTTATTATATTATGTCTCTCTTAACAACTGACTATCAACCGACAGCCTGAATGTCAATACAGTACAATACTGTACATTCTATATATATATATACTTTTTTCATATATATTTAAATTTTTATTGAATAATGTGTATCTATATAGTATCTATATAGTAAAAAACAACAAAAAAAAAAAACAGCATATTGTACACTGTACAGTGTATGTTATTATTTGTATATTGTTGTGTGTAATTATGTGTATAACAGATGTTTAAATTGTGTTGTGTTAATTTGATGTTTTAAGTTGAGTGTAATTATGTATTACAGATGTTTAAATTGCGTTGTGTTAATTTGATGTTATTGTAAATTGGTATATGTCTCATCACTGTCACGACTGCTATGTTGATCGGAACTGCACCCAAGAATTTCACACACCATTGCACTTGTGTACATGGCTGTGTGACAATAAAGTGATTTGATTTGATTTGAGTTTTATAATGTCTAACATGTTTCGAGAATACTATGAAATGTACAGTTAGGCCCGACATCATAAAAAGTCATTCAAGTTGTCGGCCTTTTGCTTTTAGAGCACGCAGCTCTGCATTAAACCATGGAGAAGAGTGGGAAGAGGGAACAGACCTGGTCCTAATAGGAGCATACTCATCTAAGGCATCAGCAATAAGAGAACGGTACTCATCCAGTCTCATAGACGGACAGGTGAGTTTGAAGACATCAGAAATAGTAGAGGTAGCAATTGAGGCAGAAAATGAATTGGCATCAACAGCAATGATGTTACGTTATGATATGGTTGTGTTATCAATACATTTTGTTGGACAGAATAATGTAAAATCAGAAGAAATAAGCTTATGGTCAGAGATAGGAATAGCCAGACCACAGATGGAAACATTATTCAAACCAGATGTACAGACCAAATCAAGTGTACGACCATGAGTGTGAGTTGGGAAATTGACATTCTGAAGAAGAGGACAGTCTTTAAGTGAGTACTGTAAGAGCAGGCTTTATCAACATGGATGTTAAAGTCACCAAGAAAAAGGACATGAGACGACACAGCACAAGTTAAAGTTAATAGTTCACCGAGTTCTGAGAAAAATTAAATTTTTAGATTAATTATGAAGTATTAAATGTGCATATGATGTATCTGGGATTAAGAAATTGACTTGAATATCTGGAAAAATACTACATTAGCAAGCCAGTAATCCTACAGTACACTCTTGAATTAAAAATATTGACAGTCTTTTCACATTATGTAATTTTATCTATCCCTCCAGAAAATATGTTGCGAAATGTGGGGCTCAATACAATTTATCGCATTCACTCTGCTCAAATCACAACATTACTACTTGTGTCCTTTTCTAATTTTCCTAATAAAAAGAATTCATGCTTTTTTGTTTGTCATGCATCAGTCCAAATGCAACAGCCAGCATTAGATGAAGTTTTGAAGTGTGTCTTACATTTTCTCGTGTCTTCTCAATGTCCAACATCCATTCAGACACTTGGTGAACTTTAGAAACAATGAGTTAAATGGTTCACAGGCTGGACAGTGCAGATTCATTGGCTTTTACCAACATGTCAATTCGCATGGGATAAGAATAATAGGGATTATTTTTACAGTGCGTTTGATAGGTAAAAGATGCAATTATCTTTACTGGCGTGGGAACACGTAGCCAAGTGAATTGACTTGTTCAGACAATGTACATATGCAATGCCCTCACAGGGCAGAGCATGTGTAATCTCTTAGCCTCGTCTGACATAAAGGGAGGGGAAGAGAATGCTTGTAGGATAAAAACCTGAGCCCTAAAGGGGGTTGCCAGCACATAACCCTCTCTGGGGTTGAGAATGGCCTTTGTCAGGCTCAGTCTGAACTCTAAAAAAAGAGTTGCTGAGCGAAAAGGTCTGAAGATCCCCAACAAGTTTGACTGATGCCAAAGCGAGCAGCAGCACAGTCTTCAAAGTGAGTATGCATAAGCTTACTGCCTCAAGTGGCCCAAACGGGGAACCCGTAAGCACATTTAACACTAGCGCTATGTCCTGGATTGGGATGGTAGTAGGGCAAAAGGGTCTTAGCTCGTACCACTCAGAAATCTGCTGAACAGAGGGTGTTTACCTACAGACAAGCCTTCAGAGGTCATGAATAGTTGCTTTGGCAGCGAATCCTGTATCCAAAGGCTCTTGCAGAAACAGAGTATTGTCTGCACAAGGCAATGCATTGGGTCCTCACCCCAGGAGGAACACCAAACAACAAAAATTCACCATTTTAAGGCATACAGCCACCTCACGGAGAGGGCCCTGGTCTGTAGTATGGTGCCTAGCACCGGTTGTGACAACCCTATTGTGTCAGACGAGCCCCATTCAGAGGCCAGACATGCAGTCTCCACAGCCTTGGCTGAGGAAACCAGATTGCCCCGAGCTTGCGAGAGCAGATCCATCCTCAAAGGAATTTCCCACATTGGAGCATCCAACAGCTCTTCCACCTATCCATTACAGTGCAACATGTATTTCTGTTTCCTTTTCTTCCCATATCTAGCACAATACTCTATGTAGCATGCGTACGGGGGAAATTGTTTTTGCATCTTACTGGCCATTTGTGAGCTAAGGCATCCAAGCCTAATGGAGCTTGTGTCATGGACTACCAGAGGCAACAATGCATGGTCTCCGGGGAGGCAATCAGGTCCACCTCAGCTTCCCCAAAATCCTTCCAAATGCCATCCTGACACCCTCAGACGAGAGTAAATCTGCTCTGCTGTTCAGATGGCCGGGAACATGACTCGCTCCAGAAGTGAATTTGGCTCAGAGCCAAGAGGACTGCAAGCAGTTGCAGGCTATTTTTATACCGCAGTTTGTGCACCTGTCCTGGTGCCAAAATTCAGACATTAGTTGCACAGGGCTCCCCAGCCTGTGTTGGACGTGTCAATGGTGACAACTTTGCATCTGACCATCTTGCATATTGTTACACCTTTCCGAATAAAACTTCACTCTCCTCCAAATAGCTAGCGTGGCTAAACAGTGATGCATCACTAGGAGGTGACCATGTCATCAAGTGTGATGAGGGACCAATCCAGCACTGGAGAGGTCTCCTCTGTAGCGGGTTGACAGAAGTTGCAGCAGCCATCAAGCCCAGTGCTTGCTGGTATTGACACAACAGCAGGGTTATCATCAGCTTGAACCTTGTCAAGTGTAAGAGAATGGACTGAATGTGTAAAAAGGAAACAATGGACTGAACATGTAAGAAACTTGATGACTGAGCACCAACACACTTTATGTCCAGTTGATCCAGAGGCCCGAATGCAAAAGCAAAAGGTCTCTGTGCTTGCACGCTTGTACCTCCAGTTGAGCTAGCAGCAACCAATCATCGAGGTAACATGGATGCTGCTCAGCTTTAGTGGAGCAAGTGCCGCATCGACACATTTCGTAAATGTGCATGGGACCTTTTAAGGGACAACCAGAATGGTACGACATTGAACTGAAATGGAGACTTATAAGTGTCCAATTCAAGTGCCTCAAATCCAGTATGGTCCACAGCCCACCATCCTACTTGGGGACCAGAAAAATAGTGACTGTAGAAGCCGTTCTGTGCCTCTCACACTGGAACTTCCTTAATCGTATCTTTGTCAAGGAGGCATTGTACCTTTAAGCATAAAATCAGCACATCCCGCACCATACGGTGGAGGCGGTTGCCTTACAAACTAAAGCACATAGCAGTTTTCCGCTGGAGACTTCCAGGAGACTGCACCATGCATGCACGCAGAGGGTCAAAGGACTCGTGTGTGGCTGCTGGCAACTGAACTCCACCCACTATTGGAGTGGGGGCGGTCACTCACTTTTCTGTAACTGTAACTGTAAAAACAGGCATTGAAGTGACCTATGTCACACCACCAATTCGTTCCCGTCTTGTGACAGTTTGGAAACAAAGAGGGCTGCTAGGCTATATGGAGGTGCTTTAAATACCCTTGTTGCAACATGGCAGTCTTCTGGCATGTTACAGGGGAGATGTCACACCCTCGTTCCCAACTCACAATGGCGGGGGATGTTAGAAGTAAATTCCTGACAATTATCTCAGTGTTGCGACATGGCAGTCTTCTTGTATGGCGTCAATAACAGTAAAAGTGTTACAGGGTGGATGTCACACTCTTGTTCTAGACTCACAATGGTGGGGAAAGTGAGAAGTGAATTTCTATAAATGCTGAATGGCTTATGGCACCATAAGAACATGTACAGCTGTGACAAAAAATAAGGTAGGCAAATAAATACAGTACCTGCAAGGGAGAAAATAAAAATATCAATGGGCACAACAGAAATTATTAAAAAGGGTTTCTTATGTTTCATTATTCAATCGCCACAAGGCAGATTCCCACCAATATTTATGCTGCATATGGTCTTATAAATTCATAACATTACGAGAATATATTTAACAAAATTTCTCCACATCCATTTCTTGCATTGATGAAGCTGCTGGCTCACCGTTCTGTCATTCTGTTATATTTCTTGTAATTTTGTGATTATTTTCTCTCTCGAAATATTACAACTTTAATCTCGTAATGCTATGAATTTATTCTCGTCATTCTGACTTTATTCTCAAAACTTTTTTTTTTAACGTGGCACTAAAATGCTGTCGTAAGAACAATGTATGTGCTTATGAATTTGACAAAAAGATTTAGTGCACAACTTATATATAAATATTATACAAGTTGTGTATATAAATATTAGTTAATCCAACCCAATATTAAAGGGGTAATGAAATGCTCTCTTTTTTTAATAGTTTTATTATCTTCCCTGAGGTCCACTGATAATGTTAGTAAAGTATTTTATTTATTTGCATTAAAACTGTCATAATTTAGTAATATATGGTCATTTTGCACCCTGTCTCCAGCCCTCTGTCTAAAATGCTCAGTTTTGGCCGAAGCACCTCCTTAAAACTTCAACGTAAATTCCCACTGTTATGATTGGCTAACATCCTGTAGCCCCTCAAATAGAGCCATTTTTGAAACTCAATCGGAAGAGAATGAACCAGCTCAACATTATAAAACTAAATATCAGGGTTTACACACATCCAACACATTAAACTGTTCATCTCAAGCACAACTGTTAACACTCACGCCTTGTCTATACTGGCATGAGAGTCACGTCAAAAGCAATAGAACCCATTATAATCAATGATGCTGTCTACCATGGAAATGTCCATTGTGGCCCACCACATTACGCTGACAGTAAACACGCTACTACTGCCAACAACACAAATAAACAAAAGTTCGTGTCAGTGCGCCCGGTGTACACAGCCTCAAGCCGTTGCATCACGCTGCATCAACGGACGTGCCCGGTGTAAACTGTATCAGCACCATAAACTATCACACAGTCATTTCATATGAAATATTCATGAATGAAACTGTTTACTCATGGTTTTTGCAATCATGTCCAAGTGTTTTAACTGCCTCATCCTTCAATAACAGTTCCTTTGCAAAGCTTGAATCATATTATGACTGGTATGATATGAGCTGAACATAGAATCCATGCTAAAATACCCTGAAGACACATCAACATCCAGTTTCCAGTATCGTTCCATCACATTTTCATACTCCAACAACTAAAAATAGCACAGATGGGCGAAAAAACACGAGGCAGTAGCTGAATGACAGAGAGCTTCTCTTCAGAGTTGTAACTTGACACAGCGTCTTTTAAAAGTGGCCCGAGATATGTATCAAGCGGTCAAAGATGTCTGTCTGTGCATGTTGATGTATAAAAGCATTTAAATCCAGACATGCACATGAAGGTGTCCTGTGTAAGTCCACTTAGGATGAATCTCCCATGACAGGCCCCATCTCTCTCTTCTTCACCTGTGTAAAATAGGTATTGCATATGCAGATGTATTTGGCCCTTGTGACGTCACAAGTCCCACCAATTCCAAACGAGCCGTTTTTGCAGCTTGATTTAAATAAATTCTCTTTTTCTATAGGGAGGAAGATTTCAGTTCTGAAACTTACAGTAAGTTTTTATAGTAAAATGACCTCTTATATGTCAAAAGATCAAGGAAAATTTAATTCCTCATGTCATGGCCCCTTTAATATTGCTCATCAGACTAGGTGTTTTATTTTGGGACAAGGATGGACTGGCCATAGGAAGCACCAGTGGGCTGGTCAGCTCGTGGACTGGCTGTTAAACCAAATTTACAGTATATACAATGTAAATATACAAAGATTTAAATGGAGAACAAATTCTGCCATCATCAAGCCAGGCCATTTATGTTGCGGATCCTGGTGGTGAGATAGATATAAACCCCAACTGCACCATCCCATATCTGCTGCTGTCTGTGTGCACATAAGTCTCCTCGCTAGAAGCCAAAGAGGGCTTAGGATGGAGGGGAATGGGTGTTATCCCTGCTGGCAAGACCAGTTTAACCAGCATGCAATTTTTTGGTTTGTGCTGGTTTGCTGCTAGTCTATCTGGTGGACCAGCTTAGCCATGTTTTTCACCAGCAAAACTGGTGAAGCTGGCTAACAAGTATGGATTTTCTGGTATGCTGCTGTGACAAGGAGGAGGGTGTGGCCAGGCCGTGATGACGCACGCCCAGCGCTGAATTGTTGTAATCAGCTGGGAGGGGGATAAAGATGAGCCGGGAGTGGCAGTTCGAGGGAGAGAGAGAGACATACCTAGCCACTGTGTGTGCATGCGCGTTTGTGTTTTATGTTATTTTAAGTTCATTTATGTCATTAAAGTTCTGTTGACCGTTCTGGCGGTTCCCGCCTCCTCCTTGCCCATCCTAAACCCGTTACAGCTGGTTAACCAAGGAAATCTTACTGATTAAGCTAGTGTCATGTGTATTTTGTTGATTCATGTCTTTTATTTTGAAATGTTTAGTTCCTGTTTCCCTTGTCATGTGATTTCATGTTTTCCCTCCTTGTTCATGTGTCATGTTTTCATTGGTTTATTGTTTAATTATCTTGTTATCAGTTTTGTTTGTTCATTGGTTTATGTTCCCCCATGTCCATGTATTTAAGCCTCATGTTTTCCATTGTGTCTTTGTCAAGTATTGAATGTATGTGGATGTGTTTTGTTTTATGCCAAGTCAAGTCAAGTTTTTGTCAAGTCTAGTTTTAGTCAAGTCATGTTCATGTTTATATTTAGTTTAGTTTAGTTCACGTGTAGTTAGGGTTTTGGATTTCACTTTTGTAAATAAACTGCACTTGGGTTCTCTCATCTTCACATCATCATCTTCATCATTGCCATTGCCAGCAGTGCCAGCACTCGTTACAGAATACTTGACCAAATAATGAACCCAGCAGTTCGGCTCATACGCCTATGTCAGGGGAATCGTCCCCTGGAGGATTACATAGAGGACTTTTGCATTTTGGCCAGCCAGGTGGATTTTAATGTGGTCGCCCTCAAGGACATTTTTAAGGTGAGGTTAAGTGAGCCAATCTCCTCATTGATGCCTGGCGGTCACAGCAATGCCTCAGCCTGCTCCATGCCACGTCACAGCAACGCCTCAGCCTGCTCCATGCCACGTCACAGCAACACCTCAGCCTGCTCCATGCCACGTCACAGCAACACCTCAGCCTGCTCCATGCCACGTCACAGCAACACCTCAGCCTGCTCCATGCCACGTCACAGCAATGCCTCAGCCTGCTCCATGCCACGTCATAGCCACACCTGAGCAGTTGGACCTGGAGATGGTTCCCACCCTTATACCCACGCTTAGTTCTCCTGAGCAGGCAAGGAGAACTTTTGGCCCTCCGACCCTGCTGGACCCTCCGAGCCCTGGACTTCGCCTTGGCCTGTCGGTCCCTCGACATTGCCTCAGCTCTGCATTCCCTCGGCTCCACTGCGGTCCTTCAGCCTGTCGGCTTTGCCGGAGTCCCTCGTCCCTCCAGCTCCTCCTTGGTCTGTCGGTCACCTGGCTCCGCTTTGGCTCTCCGATCCTCTGGCTGTGCCTCATCCCTCCGATCTGTCAGCTCCACTGGGGACCTCCTTCCCTACGGCTCCACCTTGGTCCTCAGTCCCACCGGCTCCACCTCAGTCTTCCGATCCCCCAGCTCCGCCTTGCTCCTCCAAGCCTCTAGCACCACCTTGGTCCTCCCTGCCATCGGCTCCACCCTGGCCCTTCAAGTCTTCGGCTACTCTCCGGGCACCAAGTTCCATGGCTCTGCCCCTCGAACCTATCACGGCTCTGCCTTCCATGGCTCCACCCCCCATGGACTCTGCCCTGGTCCCATGCCCCTCGCTCTCTCGCCACGCCATGCCATGCCCCACACCTCAATACACACCCCCCCCCCCCCAGCTCCCTACAGAACTTTGAATTTATGTCATGTTTTACGTGTTTTGTTTATGTGTTGGGGCATTGGGAGCCACCCCTTAGTGGGGGGGATATGTCATGTGTATTTTGTTGATTCATGTCTTTTATTTTGAAATGATTAGTTCCTGTTCCCTTGTCATGTGATTTCATGTTTTCCCTCCATGTTCATGTGTCATGTTTTCATTGGTTTGTTTAATTATTTTGTTATCAGTTTTGTTTGTTCATTGGTTTATGTTCCCCCATGTCCATGTATTTAAGCCTCATGTTTTCCATTGCGTCTTTGTCAAATATTGAATGTATGTGGATGTGTTTTGTTTTATGCCAAGTCAAGTCAAGTTTTTGTCAAGTCTAGTTTTAGTCAAGTCATGTTTATGTTTAGTTTAGTTAATGTGTAGTTAGGGTTATGGATTTCACTTTTGTAAATAAACTGCATTTGGGTTCTCTCATCTTCACATCATCGTCTTCATCATTGCCATTGCCAGCAGTGCCAGCACTCGTTACAGCTAGTCAAAAAGCCTTGTTGGAACACGAGCACAACAGGATCCTGTGATGTGGACCAGCATTCAAAACAACAGTTATGTAAACAAAAAAGGCCACAGGTCAAATCTTAAAATAAGTGCAATCAAATGTGTGCTGCCACTAAGTTTATAGATGAGTAAGTGTAATTATCAAGGATTTGGAAGAATTTTTAGAGAACATTCCTAAAGAGACTTTTCTCTCTTGCATTTGCAACTACAAAGGGAACCCCTTTGATGACGTAATCTAATGTCAACCATTTTTCTACTTACGTTTGCATGCATGATACAATAGCAACAAAAAACGACAACAATGGAGGACACATCAGAGCTACGTTTCTGTTAGGGCTGTTTTAAAAATGAAGTCTATTTGATTCACCCTAATAGATTTAATGTAATATCCCTTGTGGATTTCCGGTTAGGTGAGCAATGGAGAAGGACGTAACTTGGACACTCCTGCAGAGTTAATTATTATTTCAACATTTCGGTATATTTGCATTCACTACCCAGTGTCAACATGTCATTTAATTATTTTTTTAGCATAAACCCCACACCAAGTGTATTGAAGGATGACGAATAAAACGGGTAAAGGAGCTACTGCACCGACATTGCAACAGCAGCCTGCTCTTTTCGCTCTGCCCATGACTCCTCATACCTAAACCAGCCCGGATGTGCAAATTGAGTGTCGAGTGGCATTGGATAATCATGCCTACTATCATCCCTATGCACTGAGATTGCCATGCTGGGGGATGATTTGTTGACTTAAGAGTGAGCTACAGGCCGTAAAAGCAGAATTTTCTAACAGCATGGTTACTGTGCAAGCTGACATGGCAACTCTGAAAAGCATGGTAAAGGACATGGAACAGTCTCTATCAACCTGACAAAAGAAGTTGTATTGAGGATGTCCTCTGCATTACAGGAAATTAACCGTTCAGTTATTGAAATCAAACTGTCACTGTATGCAGATTATTTATTACTATATGTTTATAATCCAATTTTGAGTATCCCTTTAATTATATTGGTGTTCAAAGAAATTGGGCTCCTTTTCTGGTTACAAAATTAATTTTCATAAGAGCAAGTGTTTCCCTGCAAATGCACTTGCATTGCAACTCCAACAGACCGCCGTTCCATTGAAATTATGTAGGTCTGAATTTAAATATCTTGGGATTAATGTCACCAGGTCCTTACCGTTTCTCATGGCTGCTAATTTCTCCCCACTGTTGGCTCAAACTAAATCTGATTTCCAAAGTTGGAACAATCTACCCTTATCATTAATAGGGGGAATTCATGTAGTGAAAATTTGTGTCTTGCCTAAATTTCTCTTCCTTTTTCAATGCATCCCCCTGTTTTTACCATATAATTTTTTTTTCAGAACAATTGATCAAATTGTTACCAAAAACTACTACTTCAAACGTGTAAATTCAATGGGGGGCTATCCCTATCTAACTTCAAAATTTATTATTGGTCATTAAATATCCATAAGATAACATATTGGTCCAATTTGTCAAACACTTTTTGGTGTAGACTAGAGGTAAACTCATGCAAGTCTACTTCATAATTGGCTCTACTTACATCATTGTTACCCATTAGCCCTTCTGGCTTCACAGACAATCCAGTTGTTGCACCTTAAATTCGCTTCTGCCTCTACATTAATGCCAATATTTCAGAATAATTTATTCCCCCCATCGATTACAGATTCTGTTTACCAGAAGTGGCATGGGAAAGGGCTAAGATGTTTTAGTGATCTATATAAGGATGGTACCTTTTGTAACTATGCTGAGTTGTCCCCTAAATTACAGCAACCAGCATCTCACCTTTTTTGTTATTTTCAAGTTAGGCACTGCTCCATTTCCCTCTTCCCAAATTATTCTTCTTTACTGCCTAAACAGGTGTGGGAAGATTTACTTCAGCTCAACCCTTCTCAAAAGGCAGTCACTTCAATGATCTATTGCCAAATTATCCAAAGTAAATATTCTCTCAACAAAACTAGAAGTGCTTGGGAGTGTGAGCTGGGAGTGGATTTTGCAGAAGATTGGTGGGAGGGTGCTTTTTAATAGAATACATACAAGCACAATTTGTACAAGACACTGGCTCATGCAATTTAAAATATTGTATAGAGTTAATTATTCTAAAGCCCGCCTCGCTGAAATATACCCTTACATTGTTGACATTTGCAATAGATGTCATGCTTCCCCATGTAATTTGAGTCTGTTTTTTTTTCTTTGCCCAGTGCTTCAAAACTATTGGATTAATTACTTCACAACTATGTCCAAAGTACATAAAATCCGTGTAGATGTGTGCCCTGCAATTTTTGGGGTCCCCAAGGTTTGGACTAGTTTTAATTCCACACAGTTAGATATTTTAGCCTTCACCTCCTTATTAACTTGACACTGTATTTTATTTCTTTGGAAATCATCCAAGCCTCCAACAGTTTCGTAACGGCTTGTATTAGATACTATGGCTTTCCTTAAACTTGAAAAGATAAGGTGTTGTAGGAATGGTAGCTCTGGTGCTTTCAAAAAATGGCAACCTTTTATAAACTACAACTCTTTACAGATTATCCCCTTGGACTAATCAAGCACCCCACCCCTTTTTTTTTTTTACTTTCTCATTTTGAGTATCAGAATATTATTATTGATATTACTTCCATCAATAATACTAATCTTTTTTTTTTTTTTTTTTTTTTTTTTTGTGTAAAAACATGAGATTGCTTGAGCACCCTCATCAGAGGATTCATAATCAAATGTTATTTATCTTTTGGCCAAGGGTATTGAACAACATTGCCCTTAAGCCCAAAGTATGCTTCGGTCAGATGGAACGCTGAGCATCCACATACAGGACACGTGACACAAATTTCGTCATCAGAGTGCGCAAGCACTAAACAAGTGCATCCAGATTTTTCTAACCACGCATCTTTGAATGTGAAGAATGCGAACGTGCCTGGAGTTATTTGCACTAATTAATGGGTCCACAAGGTGGCAACACTCACATTTGAGCCACTTTACAAACGATACATATCAGGATGTCTAGGTCTACGTTTTTAGAATGAGGTAAACAAATCTCTCTCAAAACCCGGAAGGCAAAATGTATTTGACATTTAACCAATAAGTGTTCAAGTACCATGTTCAGGTTCAAGTCGGCACAACCACCAGCTGCTAAATATCCACACAAAACACAATTGATTTTATTGAAAACTTTCAGTGCAGAAAAGCATTGAATGCAGATATGCATAAATATAGTGCATAGAGTTTGTTTGTGGTTCTTCTATTTTGTTTTGTCCATTGCTTTAAAATCTGATGTGCGCAGTGTCACAGCCTCCCATTTTTCAGGTCTTTCAAACTGTGTGCAAAGGTATTGTAATGTAAGGAAGGAAGTCACTAGAGCTGGACCTAGATGCAGCAAAACAGTCTTTAATAAAATAAAGTACAGGATAAACACAAGAGCAAAAGAAACATCCACAATGGGGAAAACACAGGAAACAAGCAAAACATCCAAGAAGGGAACGAGTCAATAAACAGGAGGTCAAAACACATAACAACTGACAAAGAACAAGCAAAAAAACAGGGATATTATATACACAATGGAAAATTACTTAATGGAAGACAGGTGAAAACAATCAAGGACAGCTGGCAGTGATGAGGGCAGGGAATTATGGGAAATGTAGTCTGGGAGGAACAGATGACAGGGAAGAAACACAAGGCAAACAACAGTGAATCATGACAGGTATTCTGGAACTTGCAATTCTTTGAGAAGGCCCTGAAAGTGCTGGGGCTCTTCCAATTCACTGTCAACAAGAATCTCCTGTAGCCTGCAAACATACCATACAGCACACAATAAAATAAAAAATAAATAAAAAGCTATGTCTATCTGTGACAATCATTCACACAGGGACCTCTCTCTGCTCTAGCCGTCTTAGGCATTGTTGTAACCCCTCCTTTTTCATTAGTTGACCGTTTCCAACATCATTGCTCTATGAAAAAAAAAAAAAAAAAAATCCTCTGTTATTGCAAAAAATAGATTAAATCAGAAACCTGGTCTGAATAAAACATACTGATATGTTAGTGTAACTCTAAAATGACACTTTTACACAAGTACATATCTGAATAAGCCTAATGTCCATTATTCTGTTTGCTTTGAGGTTCATCATTGTATTGGTCCTGTATTTGGCACTGTGCCCTGATTAATGAATCATAAAATATGTTTTTTGTAAATGAACCTCTTAACGATGGGTGGGTCAAAATAACCCACTTGCATATTTATTTACATTTAATTTATGTTCAATGCATGTTTAAACTGAAATTGTAAACTAATGTTGACATCCAATATATCATTTGAAAGATCTGGGTCTCAAGATTTCATATTTTAAAGAGATTTTGACGATCGCAAAAGTTACAATAGGATTTTATTAAAAGAGTCAAGAGTGAAAATCAAAACACAGAAAATGAAACCAGAGTTCTGACCTTTATTGTCTTTCAGCCAAACACAGATGAGCACAATCCTCCAAACTTCGGTATGCTTTTCATTGCAAGAGTCCAGTAAATAAAATCCATTCGAGATTAGTCCAAAAATGTACAAATATGAAGAAACACTGATCAAGATGTCTTTCAGGTTTTGCATATTCAACATGTTATCATTCAGGTCCATTCTCTGCTAAATCTTGCACTCTGTGTAGTGTTTCAGTAGCAAAACACCCAAACAGGATATTTGGGAGGGTCTTACGAAAAAAATTTGCCCTCTCTCAATTTTCTATGCAGTTGTGATTGGGTAGTCACTCAAAATATCCAAACAGGACACGAGTGATGTAAAGATTTGCGTCATCTATGTTTGTCTCTGGATAAAGCCGGCCAATGAAAAGCTAGATCATTTTGGATTGATGGGTCGTGTAGCTAATGACAAGATGAAAACGATATGAGGGTTGTGCATATCCCTGATGTCAATTTCCGAAGGTTCAGAGTGGAAAACCGTGGACTGTGTTTGTGTTTTTACGCATGTGTGCAGTTATAGCTTGTTACTGCCGTACAGTCGACAAAGCACTCGGCTTTTGGACCCACAATCTGATCCACCCTCCTCGGCTTCAGTCACCATCACTTAAGGTATGGAGAACACATGCTCCCAACAGCATTTTTTCATCAAACCCCCTGTTCAATTGGATGAGCCACACTCCCCGGCATCGCTCACTGCGAGTTAGACCCCGGAGCACAGGCGCTCCCAATGCATTGACTTAATTTTTTTTCCCACTGCTTTTCGTTCAGTTTGCATTGGGAGCAGGTGTGCGCCAGGCTTCACTGACGGTGATCGAAGCCGGGGAGAGCGAGGATCCCCGGCTTGAGGCAGTGGCTAAAGACCCTGGGTGAATGGCAGAGCAAAAGCTCTGAAAAATTATTAAGTCAATTTACATTTGTATGGGAAAAAACTGAACAGAAGTATCTTAATTGTAAGTAAAAGTTTATTTCCATTGCAAAGTTTCAAACTGCAATGTTCTTTTCACATTGTTTATAAAATGCATAAATATATATGGAATGCATTATATATTCCCCCCCCCCCCCACCAAAAAAAAAAAAAAAAAAAAAACATCTTAATGTATATTTTGGATTGTGTAGTATTTTACATTGAAATATAAACATATTGTGTGTTTTGAACCACTTTGATCATTGGTTTACAGAATTACTACAAGTGGTCTATTGGCACCTCCAAGTGGCCTTTTTTTGGAAGCACACTTAAATTATGATACAAAGAGTTTTGGTCACATCGACTTCAAAATTGTGTCAGACCTTCAGACATGTGGCTTTGTATCAGATGTGCTTTTGGGGCACTGTGCATAGTCTTGCATATGCAAAAAATAAATTAATTAATTAATTAATTAAATATATATATATATATATATATATATATATATATATATATATATATATATATATATATATATATAAATAATATTTGCGGTCACTAAATATATTCAAAATATTTTTATAGCTCCAACTAATTTTATACTACAGTGCATCCGGAAAGTATTCACAGCACTTTAACATCCGGCCACTTTGTGCATGAGCTTGAAAATGACATACCCAAATTAGAACTCTTCTGGTTCTTGAACCCTTTGGTCTACAAACACAAACTTGGGCTCGTTTGAAAGTAGACACTTAACCTCAAAGACACATTTGTTATTCAAGAGTAAAAACTTATCATTGTACAGTGCATCCGGAAAGTATTTACAGTGCTTCACTTTTTCCACATTTTGTTATGTTACAGCCTTATTCCAAAATGGATTAAATTCATTATTTTCCTCAAAATTCTACAAACAATACCCCATAATAACAACATGAAAGAAGTTTGTTTGAAATCTTTGCAAATGTATTAAAAATAAAGAAATAAAAAAATCACATGTACATAAGTATTCACAGCCTTTTCCATAACACTCAAAATTGAGCTCAGGTGCATCCTGTTTCCACTTTTCATCCTTGAGATGTTTCTACAACTTGATTGGAGTCCACCTGTGGTAAATTCAGTTGACTGGACATGATTTGGAAAGGCACACACCTGTCTATATAAGGTCCCACAGTTAACAGTGCATGTCAGACCACAAACCAAGCCATGAAGTCCAAGGAATTGTCTGTAGACCTCCGAGACAGGATTGTATCGAGGCACAGATCTGGCGAAGGGTACAAAAAAATTTCTGCAGCATTGAAGGTCCCAATAAGCATAGTGGCTTCCATCATCCATAAATGGAAGAAGTTTGGAACCACCAGGACTCTTTCTAGAGCTGGCCGCCTGGCCAAACTGAACGATCGGGGGAGAAGGGCCTTAGTCAGGGAGGTGACCAAGAACCCGATGGTCACTCTGACAGAGCTCCAGCATTTCTCCGTGGAGAGAGGAGAACCTTCCAGAAGAACAACATCTCTGCAGCACTCCACCAATCAGGCCTGTATGGTAGAGTGGCCAGACGGAAGCCACTCCTCAGTAAAAGGCACATGACAGCCCACCTGGTGTTTGCCAAAAGGCACCTGAAGGACTCTCAGACCATGAGAAACAAAGATTGAACTCTTTGGCCTGAATGGCAAGCGTCATTTCTGGAGGAAACCAGGCACCGCACATCACCTGGCCAATACCATCCCTACAGTGAAGCATGGTGGTGGCAGCATCATGCTGTGGGGATGTTTTTCAGTGGCAGGAACTGGGAGACTAGTCAGGATCGAGGGAAAGATGAATGCAGCAATGTACAGTGACTTCCTTAATGAAAACCTGCTCCAGAGCGCTCTGGACAACAGACTGGGGCGAAGGTTCATCTTCCAACAGGACAATGACCCTAAGCACACAGCCAAGATAACAAAGGAGTGGCTCCGGGACAACTCTGTGAATGTCCTTGAGTGGCCCAGCCAGAGCCCAGACTTGAACCCGATTGAACATCTCTGGAGAGATCTGAAAATGGCTGTGCAATGATGCTCCCCATCCAACCTGATGGAGCTTGAGAGGTCCTGCAAAGAAGAATGGGAGAAAATGCCCAAAAATAGGTGTGCCAAGCATGTAGCATCATACTCAAAAAGACTTGAGGCTGTAATTGGTGCCAAAGGTGCTTCAACAAAGTATTGAGCAAAGGCTGTGAATACTTATGTACATGTGATTTTTTTTATTTATTTATTTTTTTTTTAAATTTGCAAAGATTTCAAACAAACTTCTTTCACATTGTCATTATGGGGTATTGTTTGTAGAATTTTGAGGAAAATAATGAATTTAATCCATTTTGGAATAAGGCTGTAACATAACAAAATGTGGAAAAAGTGAAACGCTGTAAATACTTTCCGGATGCACTGTACAATGATAAGTTTTTACTCTTGAATAACAAATGTCTTTGAGGTTAAGTGTCTACTTTCAAACGAGCCCAAGTTTGTGTTTGTAGACCAAAGGGTTCAAGAACCAGAAGAGTTTTAATTTGGGTATATCATTTTCAAGCTCATGCACAAAGTGGCCGGATGTTAAGAGGTTAAGATGAATCTTAAAAATAAATCTTAACATAATGTTTTCTACTACATTGCACATACGCGGAGGGTCTTCACGCATGTCACCCACAAATGGGGTCTCCTCTGTTGATTGCCACTGCAATAGCTGTACTTTGCTCCTGATGCCATAGCCAATTGATTGTGGGGAAAAGGAAAGTGCACTGGCGTTTTAGATAGGTCGTGAGACTAATAAACATGATATTAAATGCCTGCATGAACTAAAAGAGAGAGGACCATTAACCATAATATAACTGAAAGGGAGGTCTCACATTCATAGGTGTGTACAAGAGAAAGAAAAAAAAGTACAAAGGAGGCTCCACTGGGCTCCTGGCGGTTGGCAGCGGAAATGGCCTCAGGTATGGAACTCTGTCTCTTCCTCCGAGTGATGGGAAGAGGAGCTGCAGCACCCACCGTCGGTGAGGGGACATCGCTATCCTCAGGTTGGGATGAAAAGAGAGAGCCTTCCGAGATACAGGCGGAGATAGAATAATCACATTTTAAAGCCAATTTTATGGTCTCGGTTAGACTCCCCTCTTCACCCCCAACAGGAATACAGGACTTGATGGTCTCAACCAAGCCTGCCACAAAGAGGTCAATGAGGCATTGCTGGTTGAAGCCCAAAATCCAGCAAATACTCCCCCACCTACTTCCCCTGATGGAGACCAAAGAGTTTTTCTGTTTTGGCAGCTCTTTGGTGAACAAAAAAAAAAAAAAGAAAAAAAAAACTAATTCCAGCTGGGTTCATCAGTGGTCAGATCATTATGTCTTGGTATGCAAGCAGGAAGGAGGACCTAAATGCAGGAATGAGTGAAACAGATGATTTTATTAAACAAAAGAAAAAAACAAACATGAAACACAAAACTCACATGGGAGAAAACGTGTTAGAAAACAAACTGATTAACAAGATAAATACGGGTATAAAAGGAGCTGGTATGCAACCACTCATTCAGGTTTTATGCTGAGGAGCCGATATAAGGTCCGTCCATTTCAGCGGGTAGTTCAGCGTTGTGGCAGGAGGGACACAACGTCTCGTTCCCTCCATCAGGGAACAGAGGTTACACAAGTAACCATGACATTCCCTGTCTGTCACTCACTCGAGCATGTGTCGATGTAGTGACACTAGGGGTCCCTATACGAAACGCCACAATTGGCTGAACTGTGTTATGTGAACTGGCAGTGTGTGGTGGGCAGACTACTGTGTGCCTCATAGCCTGCACGCCAGGTCGACACATAACCTCCCCAACATAGTTATGAGTGTTGAACGGCCCTTTGGGGACAAGTCGACTACCCAAGAGATAGAGACAGGCTTAACCCAGTCGTGACCTCTTTTCCCCTTCTCTTTTTTCCACTCCCTAAAAATGAAGGGGGATTATCCTACTGGGCTGCCAGGTCTAGTCGGGGGGTGTCCCTCCCAAGGGGAAGACACCGCAGAGACCACACCTCGCCCAAAGTGAGGGGGGATATTTAAGTGGAAGAATACGTCACATGGTCTTTCCAACCATGTGGAGAGTCTTCAAGGTAGATCCTATCTAATGGGGGAGGAGTTACTACAAACATGGAGACTGGGGCAGAGGGGCTCTGCTCAAGGAAGACGCAGTTTGCCAACAGGGAAACAAATTAGTGAAAGATATACATCACATGGGGTTAGCCTTACAGGGAACCGCCACATGCGGAGCACCTACCCCAGAACAGGACTCTTTGTTAGCACGAGTACTGGGCCGGCAGCGAGTCTCTCTGAAAACTCGACTGCCACAGGGCTCGGAGGAAGTCAACCAGTGAACAAAGCTTGTGAACACTATTGGGAATTAATGGCGCACGTCTTCAGCTCAAAAGGAGGTGGAAGGCGCTATGTGCAAGTGATACACCAGGCCGGCTATCCTGGGCTTATCTGCTTGTATTGCGTGCCGCTACCTGGGACGAAACTGGTTCCACCCGGAGGTTGTAGAACCTTGCAACGGTGTTGGGTGTTGCCCAGCCTGCTGCTCTGCAAATGTCTGTTAGAGAGGCACCCCTGGCCAGGGCCCAGGAAGTCGCTACACCCCTGGTAGAATGGGCTCGTAGCCCTACCGGGGGCGGCATGTCCTGGGTATGATATGCCATAGTTATGGCGTCAATGAACCAGTGGGCGATCCTCTGCTTGGAGACAGCGCTTCCTTTCCGCTGTGCACCAAAGCAGACAAAGAGCTGCTCAGAGATCCTAAAGCTCTGTGTGTGATCCAAATAGATGCGTAAAGCGTGCACCGAACACAGCAACGACAGGGCTGGGTCTGCCTCCTCCTGGGGTAGTGCTTGCAGGTTCACCACCTGGTCCCTAAAAGGGGTGATGGGAACCTTGGGCACACGTGAGAGTAACCCGGACCGAACTCCAGGCACGTTTCGCTGACAGAGAACGCTTGCAGGTCTCCTACCCTCTTGATGGAAGTGAGCGCAGTCAGGAGGGCAGTCTTCAATGAGAATGCCTTAAGCTCAACTGACTGCAAAGGCTCAAAGGGCACTCTCTGTAGACCCTGAAGAACTACAGAGAGGTCCCATGAGGGAATGAGGCGCGGTCTGGAGGGATTCAACCCCCTGGCGCCTCTTAGGAACCTGATGATCAGGTCGTGCTTCCCTAAGGACTTACTGTCGACTGCGTTGTGGTGTGCTGCTATGGTGGCAACGTACACCTTCAAAGTGGAAGGGGACAGCCTCCCTTCCAACCTCTCCTGCATGAAGGAAAGCACTGATATGACTGCACATCTCTGGGGGTCTTCCCGTCGGGAAGAACACCACTTAGCGAACAGACGCCACTTAAAGGCATACAGGTGCCTCGTAGAGGGGGCCCTAGCCTGAGTGATTGTGTCTACCACCACAGGTCCACCCGTCCAGGGGCCAGACATGGAGATTCCAGAGGTCTGGTCTTGGGTGCCAGAGGGTGCCCCGTCCCTGAGAAAGAAGGTCCTTACCTCAGGGGAATTCGCCGGGGGGGGGGGGGCTGTCGCGAGGAGCGTGAGGTCCGAGAACCACATTTGGGTGGGCCAGTAGGGTGCTACCAGGACGACCTGCTCCTCGTCCTCCCTGACCTTGCACAGGGCCTGTGCAAGTAGGCTCACTGGGGGAAACACATATTTGCGTAGGCCAGGAGGCCAGCTGTGTGCCAGTGCGTCTATGCTGAGGGGAGCCTTGCTGAGGGTGTACCAGAGCGGGCAGTGGGAGGATTCTTGGGAGGCAAACAGGTCCATCTGTGCCTGTCCGAATCGACTCCAAATCAGCTGGACCACCTGAGGGTGGAGTCTCCACTCCCCCCTGAGGGTAACCTGCCGTGACAGCGTGTCCATTGTAGTTTTGATGTTGCCTGGGATGTGAGTGGCTCGCAGCGACTTGAAGTGCTGCTGACTCCAGAGGAGGAGACGGTGGGCGAGTTGTGACATACAATGAGAGCGCAGACTGCCTTAGCGGTTGACATATGCTACCGTTGCCGTGTTGTCTGTCTGAACTAACATGTGCTTGCCCTGGATCAACGGCCGAAACCTCTGCAGAGCGAGCAGAATTGCCAACAACTCGAGGCAGTTGATGTGCCAATGCAGTCGCGGGCCAGTCCACAGGCCGGCGGCTGTGTGCCCATTGCAAACAGCACCCCAGCCTGTTTTGGAGGCGTCTGTCGTGACCACGACACGCCTGGAGACCAGTTCTAGAGGAACACCTGCTCGTAGAAACGAGAGGTCAGTCCAAGGGCTGAAAAGACGGTGACAGACTGGGTGATGACCACGGGATGTGTCCCGTGGCGCCATGCCCATCTCGGGACTCGAGTCTGGAGCCAGTGCTGAAGCGGTCTCATATGCATCAACCCGAGCGGGGTGGCTACCGCCGAGGATGCCATATGCCAAAGGAGCCTCTGAAAAAGTTTCAGTGGAACCGCTGTTTTCTGTTTGACTGCCTTCAAACAGGCCAGCACCGACTGGGTGCGCTCGTTCGTAAGGTGCGCCGTCAAAGAGACTGAGTCCAGCTCCAAACCAAGAAAATACTCTGACAAACACAAGAGGAAAGGGAGCATAATATATACAGGCAAGGCAAGAAGAAACAGGTGAAGACAATCAACATAACGAGGACTAAACTATGGTAAGGCCAGAGGGAATGAGGGGGAGGGGTTGGGAGAGCACATGGCAAACATAAACACTAGACTAAGCCATGTGCTCATACATAACACAAACTCACACAAACAAACAACTGACAAAGACAGAAGGGGAGACAGAGAAGGATCATGACGGGGGATGTACGGGAGTTAGCAATCCAATTGTACACATTCATTTACTCTCATCATAGATGCTGTGGTTAGTCATTTCTGGATGAAAATGTCATAGTCTATAGTTTATTTTCTAGGCCTTTTTACTGGGGTTGAAGCAGCTGGAGAGCATTCCTTACGTGATGTGTGCTCCGGCATAGTGCTGCAACTGACGTGTTTGTTACGTCGAGTGCCTGATGCGAAAAAACACAAAGGAATTATTTTCTATTAAGTTTTTCAATAAAGCTGTTCACTGGGGATTCTAAGACATTTATTACAATACAGACATTATATAATGATTTTCTGTAAAGCTGCACTGAAACTATGTGTAGTGTGAAATGCGTGTTACAAATAAAACGACTTTACTATGACACCAGACATTTAGCAAGATATTGAAATTGTAAAGGATGGTTAAAGGTGAAACAAATCAAAAGCAGAAATATTAATTCTTACTCTTGCTCCTTCGCTTGGGTTTCCAACTGTGCTGTGTAGATACGTGATTCTTGACGGGGGATTCAAGATGTGTTTGGCATGCTGCGTCTTTTGTGAAATCTGCGTCTTTCTGGCACCCCACATCGCAATTCAATTTGGACTGATAGGTAAACTGTAACAATTTTACAAACTTTTACCAAAATTATAAGACACACATACATAACATTTTGATATACAAAATGATAACAATAGCCCAGTTTACTGATAACATCTTTGTAATGACTAGAATGACTTCGACAATGTCTGCTTCTAAAACTGAGAGAGAATTGTTAACGAAAAACTAAAATTGCCAACATATGCACAACTATAAATATTTAGGCAAAACACTTACCGAATTTGTAGAGACAGTAAAATTTAAATGATTAATTTTTTTTAAATGAAGAAAATCAGCAAAACAGGATTCCACCAGTCCCAAATTCTCAAAGCTCTCCGGTAATTTTTTTTGTTACACACATATTTTCCCTTTTTGTTGGTTGTTGACGGCAAAACAAATCCCCACAGCCAAACTCCAGCTCTGACTGCATCAAGGGGGAAAAGCAAACAACACATTTGTGCTACTGTCTGAGGAAACTTACACTTACGACCCATGTCTTTCAAGGACAACAACGCAGAGAACTGTTCCTGAACATTCCTTTTGAGACATTTGAATAATCCGCTGTAATTTGAGCTCATGCATGACACAGCACTGTTATTGGATGGTAGCGTTCCTTCTCATGAACAATGTGAAGAAAGGCTCAGAATCTAGTGATGTAAATGCGTACTGTCCTATCAATAACAGCTCAGAGTTTATGCATTTACTTCACATTTTGTGACATTGCTTCAACGTTCGTTTTTAAACCGGAAGAACGAAATGGCTCATATAAAGGTAAAAATATCCACTTTCCCCTTAATAATAAACATAACAAATGTTATCATTGTTTTCAATGATGTGCATCCTGTACATATCTGCTAATATCTCAAAAATTGTGTTCTGGGGTTTCATGACCCTTTAAGTCTGCGAGTCTTTCTGATAGAAATGTAAGCATAAGCATAGTGTACATCGTGACACCATTATCTAGTTAGCTCCTAGCCAATCATAAATCGGTCCTTGCTTTAAAAATCTGCTTAAAACATATGACTGCCGTTTCAGTGTACCAACATGACAACCTCCACCTCCCCACCACCACCAGTTGAGTCCCATGCTGCACGGGTGTAGGCTCCTTGCCACCTGCTTCCTATCTCCAGCAGGATCTGACGGTTCGAGTAACAATTTCATCAGACCGCCAGATGGGACTTATGCTAAAAAGAGACATTGAATTCCTGTGTTTCATTATTATTCATCAAATACATGTCATGCTAACTTTACTAAAGTCTGCAAGTCTTTCTGATAGAAATTAATTTCTGGGTCAAGATATGTAGACTGTTTGTCAGACATCACCCTATAATCAGCCAATGATGTCCATGTGTAATACTACAATTTAAACAGCACTTTAAATGTTGTTTGAAAGAAAAAAAAGGTTATTCTGGTACAAAAAAAAAAAAAAAATTGCGGAATATAAGAGTCCTTTACTGCCAGATAAAGCTGATATAAAAATAAATGTAAAAAGAAAGGTATGGGTATTTAAGGGTGCTTTTACACTTGGGTCGATTGCTTGAACTGAACCCAAGTTCATTTCCTCCCCCCTCCCACTGACCCCGCTGGTTTCTGTTCACATCATATTATTTGGATCCAAACCGTGGTCTGATTGCATCATCAACGTGAGTACAACCGGCAACTGTTTACCACTGTAACTAGGTAACAACTCAAGAAGACATCAGCTTTGCTGTGTTATTAAAGTATTCTTCTCTTTGGATTTACTATCAAAACTTTACATGTACAGAACGGCACTTGCATTTGTCTGCCACAGATGTATTGAATGTGCAGTGGTGTGAGTGGTGTGAATGTTAGCGTTTGTCTGCCACAAGCCCGCAGATGCATTGCAAGAGATGTGAAAAATGTGAGCTGCGCTCTGAAAGCGATTTATTTGGAGACAAGCAGGTATGAGAAATGCATAATATTTGTGATCGAGAGCCTGCAAAAACGTGAATTATACGTCATCACAAGCAGTTCACTTCCGCGATTTGGTACAATTGCATTCATATCAGCAGAGAACTGTACTGGAGTTCACATGAACCATAGCCCAGACCATCTTTTCAAGTGAACTTCACGGATGCGCACCCAAGTTCGGAAAACAGCGTTCACATCATTCAAACAAACGTAACTTTGAAGTCATTCAAACCCAAGTGTACAAATATAACATTATTTATATAAACCCAAATATAAATAAAACAATGGTGGTGAAGCTTATTTTGTTCCTGAGATTTACCCCGAAAATGTTCAATAAATGTTCCTAAAGTACACCATGAAAAGAGAACAGCGGCAGAGGGGGGAAAGTAATGAACTCTGGTTTGGATCAAGCAATCAAATCAAGTAGCTTCTCCGACATTGCAACTGAATTCAGCCTGGGTTGTAGTGTCCAGATTAAATTTCAGATTAGGAAGAACTCCACCTCTGTCATATGGAAGAAAAAAAAAAGAGACAAAATCGATCAATACACAGAACAGCAGTGTAAGAAAGTACAATGATTTACCACAAATAGAATGCTTTTATGTGACAAACAGGAATCAATAAAGAGTGAACCGCTATTTGTAAAAAATTGGACAAAGTGTTTTCAGCCCTCCAGATACCTGCTAGAAAAGAGCTGGTGCACACCAAACCAGCTGTTTTCTCTGCTGGGGTCAAAAACGCGTGTTTACCCATGATGGAATCAATTACAAAACATCAACCCACTCACTTACAAGGTGTCACAAAGATCTGCCCAGTGTCAGGCTCAATTAATTCCCATCAGTCTCTGCCTCATGTAAAATGCATTCCAAACCTGCACAACAATTTCTTTTGGCAAATTAGTGCTGCAAGACAAAATAGGGAGGCAGATGGGGTCTCGTGTAACACATTTACTTTTAAAAACAAAGTTATCATAACACCAGGATCACAAGGGCAATGGAGAACACCCCCATTCATTAATGTAACTGGAATCAACCGATAATGAGGACACTGTCTGATAATTAAATGAAGAATTAAATTAATTGAGGAGTCATGAGAGATTTAGTTGTCTGGTAAACCTGCAAAGCAAATTAAGTTCCTGGAGCAAACTTTCCAATCAGCACAATAATCCACGAGCCTTCGGTCTATTACAGGAAAGATTAATTGGTTTGCTGTTATCCCGGAGGATTTCATTTCAAACTGAAGCCATGGATCGGAGGAGTGAATTGCAGCTATAGCGGATAAGCCAGCGAAGCTAGACTGATGTACACTACAATGTGCTGCTTCACTAACATTGCTCTGGTTTTTGCAAAGGTATTTTCAGGACAATAATATGCAACTAATGTACAAATAAGAAAAGAGTAAATATTGATGCTGCTTTGCTGGTAAAATCCATGTCAAACAAACATCCCATCATAGGGAATAGAATGGATCTCATTCACTAAACATGTGTACACATGTATATACAGTATGTAAAATCTGTGTGCAGATTTTTCATTACATAATGTTTTAACTGCATTCATTTTTTTTAAGTTGGAGTATGGAGGTGAGGTTGTGGAGAAAGCCCTTTAATGGAGATCGTTTGGGAGTGTATTATGCTAACTACTAATCGTGGGGATGCACACCTTCATTTAGAATAATCTGTATTCATCAACATCAGAACAAGGGTAACCTGTTGTGAATCTGGCAGGAAAATTTGTGTGAGAACCTTTTTTGTGTACATAAGTAAAAACACATGCAATTATTACTGAATAAGATGCAATAACTTCATAGATGGTTGATTCATCAATTAGGGGAACATTTAACTATTAAACTATGTTTCTATGTACGGATGTGCACAAAGCCAGATAACTTATTCGGAAAAGCACAAATAATGACTTAAATGACTGAAAAAAAATGTTTGTTAGACTGATTATCCAACGAGCTCAGGGATAGAGTGATATTTTAAATAAACATATCTAAAATGACAGTGCAATGGTGAGTCTGTGAAGCCAGTATGACTAAAGTATAAACTTTATGAATGAAAATGTGCACCGTGTGATTGGATGGCAGCATTGCAGTCTCCGTTATTTTGCGTGTCTCAAAAATCTGAGCTTGTCTAGAGTTTCATTGACTAAGGTACTATATATATACTATATCATATATATATTTCCAGTTACAAATATCTATAATAATGTTTAAAATCTTCCGAGTGAGATTTACGATAACATGCCTTTTGTTTCACTCGGTCCTCATGCAGTCAGTACGCAGTGTATGTGAGGTGAGGGAGGAATGAAGTTTATGATCAATAAGCACGATTTCTTTCTAAAACAAAATGAACACAAGTAACCTGCAAAGAACAAGCACGGACTGTTGTGTAGGGCTGTATAGGGCTGGGATATCATCGCAATGATTTTGCTGCCAACATAAAATTAAGCAATATTGTGAATATAAAAATGATTTTAATGTGCTTTATATTTGGCTACATGATTTCCTTAAGAGTGCATAATAAGAATAATCTCATGATCCTTCGGAACTGCACAATTAATCAGAATCAGAATCAGAATCAGAATGAGCTTTATTGCCAAGTATGCTTACACATACAAGGAATTTGTCTTGGTGACAGGAGCTTCCAGTGTACAACAATACAAAACAATACAAAAACAGTAGCAAGACATAGATAATAATAAAGAATAAAAAATAAAAAAAATATTATACACATACGTACAGACACACACATATATACATACACACATACACATGGGTAGTGCAAATCTAATACAATCTGTTATGTACTGTGTAAATTCAAATCTGTTATGTACAGTGCAATGTTTTTTTTTTTTTTTTTTTTTCCAGAGGAATGAAATGGCAGAAGAGGTTGGATGTGTTGGATAAATATAAGAAAGACTAAACTGTGTATTGCACATAGTTATTGCTCAATGGGGCAATTTAACTGTTCATGAGATGGATAGCCTGAGGGAAAAAACTGTTACTGTGCCTGACGGTTCTGGTGCTCAGAGCTCTGAAGCGTCGGCCAGAAGGCAACAGTTCAAAAAGGTAGTGGGCAGGGTGAGTGGGGTCCAGAGTGATTTTTCCAGACTTTTTCCTCACTCTGGAAGTGTATAGTTCTTGAAGGGGGGGGGGGGCAACCAATAATCCTCTCAGCAGTCCGAACTGTCCATTGTAGTCTTCTGATGTCTGATTTCATAGCTGAACCAAACCAGACAGTTATTGAAGTGCAGAGGACAAACTCAATGACTGCTGAGTAGAACTGTATCAGCAGCGCCTGTGGCAGGTTGAATTTCCTCAGCTGGCAAAGAAAGTACAACCTCTGCTGGGCCTTTTTCACAATGTGGGTCTCCCACTTCAGGTCCTGTGAGATGGTAGTGCCCAGGAACCTGAATGACTCCACTGCTGCCACAGTGCTGTTTAGAATGGTGAGGGGGGTCAGTGTTGGGGTGTTCCTCCTAAAGTCCACAATCATCTCAATATCATCAAAATATCATCAGTGATATGGTCATAAAGCAAGAAATACATAGCCTACATGGTTTGTGTGCGCTTAAGGGTGAACAGGTAATGCGCTCTTTGTGTTCACACACAGGGCTCATGGATACGCTGAGTGTGGTTCATATACTATGAATTATTATTGCATAATTGTTATTTTGAGTCACAATTAAAATGGGCTTTTCATTTAGTTTTGATGCACTTCCATATTAAGTCCCACCCACATTGGGTTATTTCCAAGTACAGATACAGATAATTTTGCTATTGCAACAGATACAGAAACAGATAATATCTTTGCTGCACACCAGAGGTTTGGGAACTCAAGTTACATCACTCAAACTTGAGTCTGACTCGAGTCTCAAATTTCTGGACTTGCTTGATTAAATACAGAAAATGACTTGACTTGAATTTGACTTTAGGACCAATGACTCAAGACCTGAATTGGACTTGAAGTGGATGACTTGGCAATAACTAGAATTTTTTCATGTTATGTGCTTTCATGACTAGTAATAAAATACTATTTCAAAATATTATTGCGACAACAGTCAATTGATGCAAAAAATGTAAACCACGTAACAATTCATAAGTGTCTGTGCACTTCTGTTACGCACACACACAGAACTGAAAAAGTGTGCCAACTATGATGGAGGATAGCAAAACAGACCCAAAGATCATTTAGTTAAAACTTCAAAATGAAACTTAACCATAAAAAGAGATCCACCATATGTACAATATGCAATGTCTGGATTTCGTATAACCTCACCTCCATTCTCCAACATAACAATACATTAGACATTTTTACTCCAGTTACTTACTCCATTACTCCAGTTTTGGTATTTAGCCACTGTTTCTCAATAGAAATGTTACTGTGAGAGTAATTTCTTCATTTATGTCAACATTTCAAAAGATCAAAACGAGAGTTATGAAAATGAAACCATTATTAAGATGCAAATACCTATTCAATGATGTAAACTCCCATTTATTTGTCTCTAGCAGGCTTTAGTGAACAGCATCCAACATTTAGTAAAGAGTGTGCACATTTAGAGAAATATTGATGGATTCTACTATTTACTTCATGAAGAATTATTATTATTATGCACCATGAAGGGCAAAAGTGTGCTAATAATCTCATATGGTGTGAGTTATGTTCCCCCATTCTCTCTTTGTATACTGTAATACTGTACACTCTCTATTATAAGAGTAAAGGTTTGTTTTCACTTGTTCTGTGTGTTTCCAAAGATGATAACCATGTGCTTCATTTTCTTTGAATAATGACTCTTTTAATATTATTTACACTCAGTTATTGATCAAAAAGTAAAAAGAGTAAAAGTAAAAAGAAACATGAATTGCAATCAATTGTTGCATAGATGCATTACAAACTTCTCTCCTATATGGGAGTGTGATATGTGTTCCATCATTCTTAAAGAGAGAGTACAACTTTAGTGCTTGGTTCTACAAATTAATTCAAACAATTGCAGCTCATATTATTTTAATACATTTAATTTCATTACATCATATTAAGTGATCGAATGAAGTATTTAAAAAATGTCTTTATTTATATTTTTTGTTTGTTATCATTATTATGATCACATTTAGCTTTTTAGAAATGTGTGTATATATACACCAAAGTGGCATTCAACTGATCACAAAGTATAATCAGGACATTACTGATGTAAAAAACAGCACCATCACTATTTTGAAAAAAAAAAAATCATTTTTGATCAAATCTAGACAGACCCCATTTCCAGCAGCCATCACTCCAACACCTTATCCTTGAGTAATCATGCTAAATTGCTAATTTGGTACTAGAAAATCTCTTGCCATTATATCAAACACAGCTGAAAGCTATTTGGTTCGTTAAATTAAGCTTAACATTGTGTTTGTTTTTGAGTTGCCACAGTATGCAATAGACTGGCATGTCTTCAGGTCAATATCAGGTCAAAAATGGCAAAAGAGTAACAGCTTTCTCTAGAAACTCATCAGTCAATCATTGTTTTGAGGAATAAAGGCTATATAATGCTTGAAATTGCCCAAAATACTGAAGATTTCATACAAAGGTGTACACTACAGTCTTCAAAGACAAAGGACAACTGGCTCTAACAAGGACAGAAAGAGATGTGGAAGGACCAGATGTACAACTAAGCAAGAGGATAAGTACATCAGAGTCTCTAGTTTGAGATATAGACACCTCACATGTCCTCAGCTGACAGCTTCATTGAATTCTACCCACTCAACACCAGTTTCATGTACAACAGTAAAGAGAAGACTCAGGGGTGCAGGCCTTATGGAAAGAACTGCAAAGAAAAACCACTTTTGAAACAGAAAAACAAAAAGAAACACAGGGCAAAGAAACACAGACATTGGACAATAGATAACTGGAAAAGAGTGTTATGGGTCTTAACCCCATTGAGCTTTTGTTGGATCAGCTAGGCTGTAAGGTGCACAAAAAGTGCCCGACAAGTGCTACAGGAAGCGTGGGGTGAAATATCACCTGAGTATCTGGACAAACTGACAGCTAGAATGTCAAGGATCTGCAAAGCTGTCATTGCTGCATGTGGAGGATGTTTTGATGAGAACTCTTTGAAGTAGTTAAAGAAGTTCTGAACATTTATAGTATTTTATTTTATTTTTTCAAATTTTAATAGTAATTTTTCATGTTATTAATGTCCTGACTATATATTGTGATCAGTTGAATGCCACTTTGGTGAATAAAAGTACCAATTTCTTTCCATAAGAGCAAAATCTGTACATTATTCCAAACCTTTGGCCGCCAGTGTACATTATATATATATATATATATATATATATATATATATATATATATATATATACACACACACACTCACTGAACACTTTATTAGGAACACTATGGTCCTAATAAAGTGCCTGACGTGGTCTTCTGCTGTAGTAGCCCAACTGCCTCAAGGTTCAACGTGTTGTGCATTCTGAGATGCTATTCTGCTCACCATAATTGTACAGAGTGGTTATCTGAGTTAGCTCGAAACAGTCTGGCCATTCTCCGTTGACCTCTCTCATTTAAAAACATCTCGCTGGATGTTTTCTTTTTTTTTTTTTTTTTTGGCACCATTCTGAGTAAACTCTAAATCCCACGTGAAAATCCCAGGATGAATAAGTAGGTGTACAGGTGTCCTAATAAAGTGCTCAGTCAGTGTGTATATATACACTACCGGTCAAAAGTTTTGAAACACTTGACTGAAATGTTTCTCAATTTCTTAAATATTTTTTGATCTGAAGGCATATGCTTAAATTTTTGAAATTGGTTTTGTAGACAAAAATATAATTGTGCCACCATATTAATTCATTTAATTATAAAACTAAAATTTAATTAAAAAAAAAGAAGTTCCCTATCTGTCACTCACTCGACATTGTGTCGATGTAATGACACTAGGAGTCGCCCTTGGGAGCCCCAAACACCTCTGATCTTTGAGAAAAGGCCAATGACGGGCACCTTTCACTGCCCGTTCCCGAACTCTGAGCTCCTCCGCTCTCACTACCCTCGATGTTGGGGCTGCCAGTGGGTACTCGTGATTCCCCAGGTGGATTAGGTGGTTGCGGTGCACCTGTGCCCGCAAACCGCCGCCACCTGGCGGAACCATCCGAGACTCCCATCCAGGGCCTGTAGGTTTACGTCATCACTGGCGACAAAGGCTTACAGTGCCACTGGATTGGCCGCCTCCGCCCTGCATGCCATGGCTCTCCTGCAGGTGTACCAAGCCAAGGCACTGAGAGAACTGCATGAGGGTAGTTCTGACCCGGAATTGATGCAGGAGCTGCGCTCAGTGACCGATCTCGCCCTCCGGGTGACAAAGGTCACAGTGCGGACTCTCGGGCAGGTGATGTCCACCTTGGTGGTCCAGGAGCACCACCTATGGCTCAGCTTGGTCGAGATGAGGGAGGCTGACAAGGTACAGCAGCCCGGCCACGATGTAGAGTCCCCTGCAGGAAGCAGACTCCCCCCGTCTCACGGCCTGCTGCCAAGAACCTGAGGAAGGCTTCTAAGCACCTCTGAGACGGGCGACCCAGGGATGTGGAGACCCGCTACAGGCCTGGAAGTGGTAAGCAGACCACTCCATCCTCCGGTGGAGGGCCAGGAGGAGAATCTTGTGTTGCCTTTTCTTTTGATTTTGCCGCATGTCCGAGGGGCTGCGGTACCCACATTTTCAGAAAAAGAGCGGTTTCCTCATTCCCTGGGTCACACACCTGATATTTACAGCCGTCGTTATCATGATCGCCAGTCACCGCACATTTACGGCAGGCACGGCGCTGCAGAGGCGGGCCCCCTGCCCCTGCTTGCCCAGCTGCAGCACAAACACACCCACGCTGCTGTCTCCTCCTCTGGAGTCATCAGCGTGGGACCGCACTGCGTTCGAAGGGAGAGCGTATGCTTCATGGAAATATTTTAGCTTCATTATGACTGAGCTTTCTCAGAGCTGCGAGGCGGCTGGATCCACAGGCATGGGCCCATATGGCATTCGACGGTACAACAGTTGATTCTTGAGGAAGTGAATAAATGCTGAATTTTAAAGAGCTCCCTATGCAAAATGAAACAGGCTGAATCCTAGAGCATGGGACCACGCACCGTTTAACCAGAGGAGCCTGTGTTTCATACGAAAAGTTTATGCTGTGTATATACAAGAATTCACTCCGCAAAATGAATGGGTTGAGTCGTCAAGCACGGCATTCGACATGAGGGCGTATGTAGGCTATTGGATGAAATTGATTGGTGTAGAGGTGCGGGCTTATGGTGAAATGTTTAAGGATGACCTGAAATGGTCCGATTGTGTCGATCACTGGGTGGTAAGTGGCACAATGTAGGTAACAGGGCCGTGGATGCTTAGACGCATGGCTTAAAAGATATGCCGCGGTTGTGGCCCGTGAATCGTTTTGCAGTGTGGTAGGATTTTGTCACGTGGCCCAAAAGAAGCCATAGTTGCAGCACTTGGAAGGTGCGTTGCGCTGTTTGCAGTGTAGTGGTTTTCATGGCAGGGCACTACTGTGGCAGTAGTGAGGTACTGCTGCAGCAGTATCGAGCGTGGACGGGCGCTGCGGCACGTTATCAAGTAGCACTGCTGTGTTGGTATCAAGTGGGGCACACAAGGCTTATTACATTATACACACCTGTAAGGAAAGCAAAAGGTGAAAGAAAAGCCAATGTGAAGGCTAATGGGAAATGCTAAGAGGCTCTTAAGATTACTGCACCACCACTGCACTCGAATGGGAGAGCTTGCACTGCGTTCGAACAGGAGTGCCCACGCTGCACTTTGAATGGGAGAGCCTGCGACTGATGCGCTGAGGCTCACGCTGCATTTGAATGGGAGAGCCCATGCTGCACTTCAAATGGGAAGCCTGCATAGCACTCGAATGGGAGGGCCCACACTACGATTCAAATGGGAGTAACTGAGGCCAAATTGTGTAGGCTCACACTACGTCCGAATGGGAGAGCCCATACTGCATTCGAATGGTGGGTGGTGCTGAATAAGCTTGGACGGTGCATTTGCGCTGTTTTGTAGTGTAGTGGGAGGTTTAGTCGCACGGCCCTAAAAGACGACGCGGTTGTGGTACCTGGATGTCACGTTTGCGCTGCTTGTGGTGTCGTGGGAGTTTGTTGCATGGTCCGAGAGACGCCGCAGTTGCAGCACCTATACAGCACATTTGCCACAGTTACAGTGCTTGTACGGCATGTTGCGCTGATTGCAGTGTAATGTGAGTTTGTCACATGGCCTGAATGATGCCACAGTTTGGTGCTTGGATGGCACGTTGCTCTGTTTTCAGTGTAGTGGGAGTTTGTCGCATGACCTGAAAGATGGCACAGTGCAGTGCTTGGACAGTGCATTTGCACTATTTGCAAAGTAGTGGGAGTTTTCTTTGCATGGCCCGAAAGTCGGCATGGTTGCGGGACCTGGACAGCACATTGTGCTGTTTAGGTATGTATGCCAATAGTAAACATGGTAACGTGGTAAACGTAGCATCTGCGGATGCCAGAACATAACTGATTGCTAGATTAATTGTCGGGAACATATGTGAAGCAATGTCGGGAAATGAGCTTTTACGTCATTTAGGTTGGTTTGTCATGAAATTAGAAGGCACCTAAAACTACGTACCCAGATAAATACCATAGTCTGGTGTTCGTTTAACTTTGACGTATGGTTGGAGTTTTGTCGATTGTTTTCCAATGTAATGCGAGTAATTTCTTTAACTCTGAAAAAATTTGACGCAGAGTGACTTGTCTTGTTTCACGAGGACACACAGTATGAATCATTTGGAGTTTGTACCTGAGGGATGGATTTAATAGATGCTATCTGGGCGCCGTTTGCAATAGTGAGGAACGACTTGTTTATATTGATGACCTGTAATAATTTCTACAGAAAATTTATATATTGAAGTATAAGCGAGGAGCCGAGCAGAATCATCCGGCATCGATTTAAGCCCGTTACTTTAAACTTGATTGGATCATAAGATTATGAAAGTTTACTGAATGCTTCTTAAAGTCATGCATCCATTAGGTTCTGTGGTTGAGCTTGTTAAGAGTTTGTAATCCGATGATTCGGGCAAAAGTAAAAGACTGTCTGTAAATTAAATGTTAGTTGTAGAAGCGCTTGCTTCGTGTATCGGGGCTGCGAGGTGAGCTTGAATGCTGTGAGGAGGTGAGATGTGTTTGTGGAATGTTTTATGAATGAGTGTGGCATGGCGTACGATCTGCCTCTTGCGGGGCCGAAATTGGCTTGTGTCTGTTCGGACATAGGATGTGTAAAGCTATAGTGAGCTGTAGAGTGGTCAGAGCGGGAGCTGCTGCGGCAGCGAGTTCGTGCTAAAATGTCTGTGTTGATTTGAGAAGTTATTATATAGAGTTATTATAATTAGAGAGACTGTTACTGCTTAGAAACTTAGTGAATTATGGCATAGAAAAGTAATTAGAATAAAAGGGGCTTTGGCTCTGCATTGCCTATGGAATGTGGGAGTAATGGACTTGCGATAAATCATTATTGAAGGATTCGCTTGTGGCCATTCATTCATTATGAGTATTACTACCACTTGCTCTACGATGTACGTCTTTGTGAAGCATCGCATAGCAATAGTTTTGTGAGGAGGGAATGCTCCACTCAACCCTCTGAGAATCGGAGCCCAGGCTACGGCTGGCGCTGCCTGTTCAGCTCCTCCAGCTTTCACGCTGAGCTCCTCAAACTCTAATGCATGAGGAGTTTTCTCCAACGAGCTTGGGTGCTGCGAGGAGGCGAAACGTATGTCAGAGCGGGTGCTGCTGTGGCAGCGAGCTCACGCTAAAAATATCTGCTTTAATTAGAGAAGATGTTGTAATTAGAGTAGCATTGTTTGGAAAGAGTTTGTTTGTTGCATGATTGTCCCTGAGTTCAGATTTGGATAAATCGTGCTCCGAAGGGCGCTTTAAAGGGAGAACAATCATGATATTCATCAAGTCACTTGACCTGAGAAACTGCAGGTCTCTTTTTAATATTTGTGTCAGATACTTGGCCCACTTACAGTCCCTGCCCCCCAGCCACTCAAATGTTTGTATCCCCTTGGAAACAAAAAATAAAATAAAATAAAATAAAATAAAAACATTTAAGGGTCAAGATCACTAAGCGATCAGAAATTAATTTATATTTAGTTTCTAGTCTCAATTAAATTTAGTTCTTCTTTAATCTGCAGCATATTCTGAAGCGCCATCGAGCAACTTCTCTCTAAGAGCACTTTTGAGAATTCCACTTGACCTGGATTACACAGAGTTTGTGTGTCACCAGCAGCTGTATCTCCTGACCAGCTCTCACTGAACCTGTCCTTTATCTATAGAAACAACACAAAACTGTCTAGAAAACTGAAGCCCTTGTGACCTTATACTACACATAAAGCAATAAAACAATATTATTTTGGACAATGGTAATTATGACATTCCAATGTGTTACAGATGTGCAGTGTTCACATTCATAAAATTCAGTGACATGCCACACAATTATTTACCAATCTGAGATACTGAACTAGAGTCATTAGCTAAACCACTGAGTAAAAGGAAAACAACATGTCTAGCAGGATCCCGCAACTCGGCCTAACATGCAAGAAAATAGAAACCATTATTAGGTCCCACGTAGAAAACAAAACTATGTGGCAAGTACAAAGCATATATGGTATAAAATGGTGACAGAAATCAATAGTAATTATTGGCTAATTGAATTACAGTGTATGTCTAAGACAATCATGAGCCAGGATATTACAGTACATGTAACAAGGCGTTTCATGACAGTATCAAGCAGATAACCATACAAAACTAATAATGTTTAAACTAAAATGTTGAATAATCAGCAGCCTATCTTCTCTGCACGTACCTCCCCATTGATTAGCCATCTTGCTGAATCGACTGTCTTGATTTCCACTTACTAATGGAGTCTTATTACTGGAGTGATGAAAATGTATATATACAGTCATAGTTATATATATATATATATATATATATATATATATATATATATATATATATATATATAGCAGATAAATTGTTCTACATGTCTAGTTCTATCTAGTAACATCACAAGGGCTAAGACACATATGATCAAACTGGTGCGATCTGCATTCGTGCTGCTGAGGGACTGAAGTAGTTGTCATAATGAACCAGCAGCTCAAACAGTCTTTTCAACATCACAATATCTTTATTTTTAAATGTTACAAACATTCAAACAATTACTAAATAAAAGTTTAAATCTGTTACCGTCAAGTTCTTCCTGTTTCCTTGTGCGGCTTCAATCTATCATGCACGCGAGCGTCAATACTATGTGCTGATTATTGCCGTTGATTTGCCGCTATAGAAATGTTTTTTTGGAAGCAACATATCAATTTCCTGTGTGATCATATTTCTTGTTTAACGATCTAGTGAATTTTGGTATAATGTGTGATGTTAAAAATGTTTTATAATGTGTGTGATGGTAATGATGTGTGATGGTAATGACATTTTTAGATACTAAAAATACTTAGATATTTAGTTACTGTAGATAAGACTTTATTTAAAATTATCCTAAGGGACAGGAAAGTTCCCCCAATTGAAGAAACACTCATAAAGGTGCTAATTGTGATGTCTCATTTGATTAAATAAACAAAACAGCATGTTATGCCCAAGTAAAAGTATCTTTATATGCTAAATATCGTATTTGGCTCTGCAATACATATGACTAAATATAAGAGTGATGAAGTGGATGCCAAATTTAAGAAGCATAGGTAATATTTGCATTGTTTGGTTGAAGCCATTTTAGAAAACATTTAAGGTCAAACACATTATATCTTAGGATTGTTTAATAGTGTTGGGAAAGCTACTTTGAAACTAGCTTTCTAAGCTACAAGCTACTTATAATTTAAAGTAAGCAGACTACAGTCATGCAAACCGCTTCAAAATAACACTACAATCTACTCACAATAACTTGCTACCAAAATGGAAGCTTAAGAGGGTAAGGCATTTTAAATAAATGTCCTTTTAAGTTTAGTTAGGAAATGCTACATGGTGCAGACCGATAGGTTCAGTTCCTGACATGCTCTATGTAAGCCAATCAGGCAAATACTCAACTTTGTCAAAATGTATAAAAACGGTACTCACTTCAATGGCTTCAGCTTAAGTTCAGTTGTGCAGCCTTGCACAGCTTCAACCGAATTCACTTGCTGACTTCCACTTTCATCACCATTTTATATCTCCTTTTGCATTTCTCCTGGAGGAAAAATGTATCATAGAACACAAGTGATGATAGCCATGATTATAGTCAGCTTACCTTGCAGAAATATAGGGATGTATGTGCCCAACATGTGTATTCCTTGGGATATCTCTTCTGTTCACTAAAAAATTATTAACTTCTGCATGTTTGATATTGCTGATGGTCTTTTTTAAATAATTCTGGTAACCCATAAGTCAAGTGTTACCACATAAGTATGAAGGAATTACTAAAGATCAGGACAATTATTTTAAAGTGAGGGTCATGGTAAGGCATTATTAATTAATGAGATCTTACTGTTTCCTTCCTTGGGAGTTAAAGGTTATCTGGGCCATTATTCTAAAGTGAAAACACATTATAAACCATTAACAGTAACTGAGGTGTTACTTGTCAGTTAGTAATGAATACTCAAGTGTTTGTTCCTACATTTTATTCATTTAATCAAACAGATACTTAAAAAAACATTCACAGACATTCAAAAAAAAAAAAAAATAAAAAAAAATTTCTGCCATTGAATTATGAATCATTGAAATAATTGAACATAATTGCATAGGCTACACAACTTTAGCAGGATAAAGCTTTTAATTGCTGGTGCTCATTGTTACTAAATGTTTTAAAAGTCTTATCTCTTAACATAAATAAAATGACAAAATTATGTGTCTAAAGTTCAAGTGTGTTGATCTCTACAAGACTTCAACAGAAAACGGAGAGAAAATTGGCGTGCAGCATGAGGCCGATTCCACATGTGTACTTCCGCTCTAGACAGCCCACTCTGTAAATATGTACAGTTTTTATCAAATTCATTTGTCATGTTTCCTCCTTTGCCTATGTTCAGTATGAACAGAACAGGATGTATGTTAAAGTTTACCGTGTGCAGGCGGATCGACGGGAGGGTGGAGCAAAATCACACTCGCTCTTTTTTCAGTTTCAGCACGAGCATTGAATATGGCGAACCCTGATTGGATTAGAAGCTTGATGGACCAGACAGATCCATTAAGTTACTCATTAAAAAAATGCATTTCACATAAAATTAAACACTTTAAAGATTAACTTCTAAGATTAACCTACAGTATCTATGAATAAAAAAATCATTTTAAAAATGTTTTGTAAAAAAAAAAAAGAAATAAAAAAGTGTATATTCATGTGTGTATTCATTAATTAATAATATGTTACCATGACCCTCACTTTAAAATAATTTGTAATTCCTTTGTTTTTGTGATAAAACTTGACTCATTACTTAATGGGTTATCAAACTTATTTTAAAAAGACCTTCAGCAATATCAAACCTACCAAAGTTAATAATTTGTAATGAACGGAAGAGATATCCCAAGGAATACACATGTTGGGCACATACATCTGTAAGCTGACAATGATACTCTACCAGACACTGTAGCCATGATTTAGAGAGCTGTTATGTTCATAAATGAATTCCAGCAAAGAGCACACGTGATTCGCATGTTTATCTGAAGGAGCATTTCACGATCATGTTCACAATAAAAACATAATCATTCACATTTTAGGCACATGTTCATGTTCTGATTAGTAATTAATTAGTAGTTATTTTAAATTAGCTTTAGTTAGTTAATAGTTCTCAATGAGGCAGATCAAATTCAGTAATTATTGATTACCTCTGTCATCAGTTCACTATTACTTACTGATTGGTTAATCATGATTCCATATTAGTTAATAGTAGTAACTAATGTGTTAATGTAGTACTACTCATTAATCCTGCATTAATTCCTGCATAATTACCTATTATTGGTGGACCATTATTATAAAATGTCACCTTTTACATAATTACTCAAACTCTCAACACTTTTACACAATTTGCATTAACCTTCAGTAACTTTAAAAAGACTGAAGGACTTGAAAGGCCTTTAAAATTCAAGAAAATTTTTCTCTTTGTGCCCTGCATCAGCCCTGATTCTGCCCAGCCCCCCGAAACCTTTTCATATTCAAATTGATTCGCATGAGAATACACCTAGTGACATTGTAACTCAAGAAAATTGCATCCAATTCCATATTGTAATCGCAAAATCTTGCAGCTTGAGTAGAAATTTGACCCATGTCAGTATGCGCCTGCAGTTCATTGGGTGTAAACAGCAACACGGCCATCAAAGACTCCGCTTAGGACAGGTCGCCTGACCTGTTGCTGTGCATGCAATGCACATGCTCATGCATCTGATACAGGGCCAAATCAAAGGCATGTATTCTCAAAGATCAGCGAGATGACAGATATCTCATTCCAGAAATGCTCCAGAGACCAGTAATAAAATTATTTAAATTTATACTATTTTTAATATAATATAATAGTATTGTAATCACATTATAAAATGCATTATATTAAAATGGCCAAGCATGGCCACAGATGGCAAAAGGTGGTGCATGGCATTCAGATGTCTAGCTAGATACCTGTAGCTATATGGCCTCCCGGTTTAGCACTGGAACCAAATTGTGCAACACAAATTGCTCTAGAACAGGTTCCACCCATCTCCCAGACATTAACATACAGAGCACACACTTTCATACTCTCATGACATCTTGACCTGGTATAGACAGCAAAACTATCCAGGTTAAACCACCACACATCATGACAAAATAATGGCCTAGATTCCAAAAGTGCTACTCCACTGAAGATCTGGCCAGCTTGATACATACACATTACCTTTCACATGTAGGACATAAATTACTTTCATAAAACAAGCATAATAATAGCACTCATGACATAAACAATTTACTTGTCAACTTATTTGAAACATTGTAATGCACATAGGACATGCACATGGCTGCAGTCACACATCAGTGATTAAATTACTAAATTACTTGCCACTCAAATTTTACAGTTTCCACCTACATATAAATATAACTATTTGATTGTTGTTGGCATTGTTGCAAGCCAGAGGGCCCCTGGTTTCCAATGCATCACTAATAACAATGAAAGCATTATGAGAAGTGGCTAGATATGAAGTGCAGACACTTCTATCAATCCACTACACACTTTGAAAATAGACATGTATCATCGATTGTGACTTAACCAGCAAATCTTATGCATTGGATAATGAACGTCATATTTATATAGAGATTTCCTGACACTACACTCAAAGCACTTTACACAATGAACAGGGGACTCTCCTCAACCACCAGTGTGCAGCATCCACCTGGATGATGCGACGGCAACCAAAGAGCACCAGTACGCTCACCACACACCAGCTATTGGTGGAAAGGAGAGAGTAGAGTTATAGAGTCAGTTAATGGATGGGGATTATTAGGAGGCCATGATTGATAAGGGCCAATGGGGGGAAATTGGCCAGGACACCGGAGTTACACCCTTACTCTTTTTAAGAAGTGTCCTGGGATTTATATCTTAATTTCACTATCATCATAATAATAGGTCAAATCAGGTAAATCAATGAGACCCCTTTGCATTTTCAAAGACACACTTGAGACCTGGTGTACCACTCGCAATTATTGACATGAATCCATTATATTTCATCATATTATATGTCTTTACATCATGCATTGCTGTATTATACAACCTTTTTCTCATATCATTATAACATTAAGTTCTTCAGAGTTTTATCTTTACATGGTTATTTAAAATGCTGTTCAAGTGTTTGACACACAGTGATGCATCACCAGTGAGAAATTCTTCACCTATTGAGGTCTGCCTTGAAGACCACCACCTCCTCATTACCTTAAATGTAAAATACATGATAACACAGTTTTGAGAATTTAGAGGAATTCTGACCAATTCTGGGGGCATCTACATCCTGTATGCAGATAAGGTGTGACCCTAGGACTTCCAAACCCATTCATCCCCAAATTCTTATTGTCATTTCATTTGGTTGTGGTCTGGGTATTTAAGGAAATTTAGCACATTGTTCATTGGAATTTCCTGTAGCCAGAAATCCCCATAGTTTCAAACTTCATACTTTGCTGAAGTCAGGTATGCCTCTGTTACTCTTAAGATTCATCTTTGAGCAGTAGATGTTTTGTATTGATTATTTCTGAATTGATGAATTATGTAATTGTCTTGATACATATTTACTTGACTAATAAATTGTTAAACTTGATTCTATTTTGACTTATTCTGAAATTCTTGCCATTAGTAGATTATGTTAAGTCCTTGTTGACACAACTCTGTGACCAGTCTGTGATCACTGTGACAGTTTACAAGCTCTCTCTTTGAAGGAGGAAGCAGGAGCCAGATAAAAAATGTAATGTGCGGCTTTATTTCCACACTTTGAGTCTTACAAACACACACACACATAACTGGCTTTTCAGCTGAACATTCAACACACACACAGTCCGCTTGTGTGTCGCTCTCTCTCCCTTCCGGCGGTCTGGACTGCTCTTTTATCCCTCTCAGCACTCAATGCAAACACAAACAGCTGTTAGAGATAATTTCCCACAGGTGTCAATCCTTACCGTTCTTCCTCTCGCAGCCTTGCTCTCCACAGACGTCGACCACACCCCCATCACCACAAACCCACATCGCCCAACTCAGGCCGGGAAGCCATCCTGCCTGTGACGTACTCCAACACCCACCCCACCCCCCCATTTCTAGAGAGGAAATACGGCACAGCAATCTGCACCCTTGGCCTGTGGACCACCTCAAACTTAAAAGGCTGGAGAGCTAGATACCAATGGGTGATCTGTGTGTTGGCATCCTTAATGTGATGGAGCCTCTGGAGCAGGCTGTGGTCCAAACAGAGGGTTAAAGCATGCCCCAACAGATAGTACCGGACGGTGAGGACCACCCACTTGATGGCCAAACACTCCTCAATTGTGCTGTACTTAGTCTCCCTCAGTGAGAGTACAGGTACAGCATGGGGCACTCCTCCCCCTCCACCATCCGGGACAGTATCACTCCCAACCCCCTGTCCGATGCATCCGTCTGCAAGATATAATGGAGTGTGAAGTCAGGAGAGTGCAATAACAGCCTGCCGCAAAGTGCAACTTTCACCTGCGTGAATGGCTCCATCCACTGGACCAGATCTGGTACCCCCTTTATAGTAAGATCAGACAGCAGGCTGGTGACGGTCGAATAGTTAGGCACAAATCTATGGTAATAGCCAGCCAGCCCCAGGAACTGTCTCATCTCCTCCTCTTAGGGTTTGCCGTGAGTCCCGCCGGTCTCAACAACTTCAGGACAGCCCTCAGATGCTGCAGGTGCTGCTGCCAGTCATTACTATAAATAATGATATCATCCAGATAGGCAGCAGTGTAAGCAACGTGCGGTCTGAGGATTCTGTCCATGAGCTGCTGAAGCGTAGCCGGGGCCCTGAACAAACCAATAGGAAGGGTGACAAATTGGTGTAAGCCAAATGGTGTGGAAAATGCCATTTTTTCATGGGACATGGGAGTCCAATATCCCTTTGTCAAATCCAGTGTCGAATAAAAGCGAGCCACGCCTAACCGATCGAGCAGTTCATCAACCGAGGCATTTGGTACACATAAATTTTAGACACCGCATTGACTTTTCTATAATCCACATAGAACCGGACCGAGCCATTAGTCTTCACAACCAGCACCACTGGGCTGGCCCAATCACTGTGGATTTTTCTGTTACCCCCATATCTAGCATGGCCTTTAATTCTTCCTGAACCATTTTAATTTTTTTTGTGTGTTGGGGTAATCGATAGGGATGACTGGGGTGGTTTTGATATGGTGCTCTATGAGATTCGTATGACCGGGAAGAGGCAAGAATGCGTCAGAGAAATCTCCTTGCAACCTGGCAACCTCCGTGACTTGTGACGGTGAGAGGTGGTCTCTGCAAGTGAATAACCACAACAATCCAAGGTCTTTATTCAGTACTGTGGCTAAATTTGTTAGGAATAAAGCATCGACTGAACCAGATATTCCGTCGCAGCACAACAGTAATGACTTCATGAATTTCTTTACTGATAAATTGAAATAATCAGAAATAAAATTGGTCACAGAACCTCTGAAAACAGTGTCTCATAATTTTCCTCACAAACAACTTCAATCCTTCGCTGTCATAGGTCATGAAGAGCTAACAAAACTTATCAAAAAATCAAAAGCCACAACATGTATGTTAGATCCAATACCAACTAGGCTCTTAAAAGAGGTATTCCCTGTAATCTCTGAACCTCTTCTTAATATTATGAATTTCTCACTATCCTTAGGACACTTTAAGAAACTTTAAAATGGCAGTTATCAAACCGCTTATTAAGAAGCCACAACTTGATCCTGGAGAATTGGCTAATTACAGACAGATTTCAAATCTACCATTTATGTCGAAAAAACTAGAAAAGGTAGTGTCCATCCCAACTATGTTAATTTCTACAGAGAAGTGGTATATATGAACAATTTCAGTCAAGATTTAGGCCTCATCACAGTACAGAGACTGCACTTATCAGAGTTACAAATGACTTGCTCTTATCATCTGATCGCAGCTGCATTTCTCCTCTAGTGCTTTAGATCTTTGTGCTGCCTTCGAAAAGATAGATCACGACATTATCTTGAATAGGCTGGAAAATTATGTTGACATTAGTGGACTTGCATTAGCATGGTTCAGGTCCTATTTATCAGACAGCTACCACTTTGTATGTGTAAATGAGGAATTGTCAAATCAAACAAAAGTTAAGTATGGAGTGCCACAGGGATCAGTTTTAGAGCCTCTGCTTTTCTCCTTATACATGCTTCCCCTGGGAGATATTATCAGGAATCATGGAATAAGTTTCCACTGTTATGCCGACGGCACCCAACTTTATATTTCTTCTAAACCCAATGAAAATTCACAATTCTCCAAATTAGCACAGTGTATCAATGAAATCAAGATTGGATGGCCAGAAATTTCCTTCTACTCAACTCTGACAAAACAGAGGTACTAATAATTGGACAAAAACCTGTAAAAATAAGCCGCTAAAATATAATTTGACTCACGATGGATTTACTGTTACGTCATCTTCTACAGCAAAGAACTTAGGTGTTATATTTGATACCAATCTGTAGTTTAAAAATCAAATTTCCAATGTTTGTAGAACAGCATACTTCCACCTCAGAAATATTGCTAAATTATGATACATGCTCTCTGTTGCTGATGCCGAAAAATGAATTCATGTGTTCATGACCTCAAGACTAGATTATTGTAATGCATTACTGGGAGGATGTCCAGCAAGTTCAATAAATAAACTTCAATTGTTTCAAAATGCAGCTGCCAGAGTGCTGACTACAACCAATAAATATGATCATATTAGCCCAATTTTATCATCGTTACATTGGCTACCTGTTAAATTTTTTATTCTTTTTAAAATTCTGTTAACTACATACAAAGCTTTAAATGGTCTAGCTCCACAGTACTTAAGTGTTCTTCTGACATGCTATATTCCGTTACGTTCATTGTGATCACAAAATTCTGACTTGTTAATAATTCCAAGAATATCAAAATCCACAAAAGGAGGTAGATCCTTTTCATATTTGGCTACTAAACTATGGAATAGCCTCCCTAACACTGTTCGGGATGCAGACACACTCACTCAGTTTAAGTCTAGACTAAAGACTCATCTATTTAGCCAGGCATACACCTAATTTATCCATCAACTCACAATTAGGCTGCTTTAGTAAGGTCTGCCGGAACCAGAAACATATATCATGATCTATAACTCTGCATAAAATTTAATGGCATCTATGCTAATAATATTCTATTTGTTTCCATGTTTCAACCTCAGGATTCATAGAAATGCTCTAAATGTTTTCAGTACTTTATAGAATAAAACAAAAATGTTAATTTTAACCAAACACATACCTATAAATAGTAAATCCAGAGAAACTGATAATTTTGCAGTGGTCTCTTAATTTTTTCCTGAGTTATATATATATATACACACACACACTCAGTCCAATCCCTGGTGTTTGATTCTTGGGGTAAGTTGGACTGAAGTGGGTGGAGGCTTATTTCAAACGTGGTGATGCAGATACCTTAGGAGAGAGCTCAAAGTGTCAGAAATTCCCAAGTGGGTCTTTATGTAGTCTTCCTGAATAAAAGTCAGTATGAACTGGGCTACTGAGCCATAGATATTGACTAACTGTGTAAGTTCCAGAATTTGAAGAGAGACGGAGGGAGAAAGAATTCCCAGTAGGCAGGTGAGAATGATAAGACTTTGTAAAGAAAGCTTTACTTCACATGGTACTTCTGCTCCAAGACACAACTGGAATAGCAGAGATTTTTATTTGAATCTGCCAATGGAACCCCCTTATAGCTCACACCACATTATACAGAAGCATGTGGATTTACTGATTATAACACTGTCAACATATGCGGAAAGTGTCTGGCTGCATGAAGACTCACATGGACTATGGAACTAATGCCCAAGACTTTTCCTAAGCAAATATGTAAGAGAGATACTCTAGTCAGCTAGTCATTTATTTTGTGATAAAATCGAACTGAACTGAACATTTTCCCAATTTTTACCACACACTGAGGGAGCATTATTTGTATCTTTAATAATTATCCTGCACAATTATTATAGGTTAAAAGTGTTTGTCTAAACACTGTAGCAGAAATCACCTATTCATTCATATGCATCATGTCTAAACTTGGTCAATCCAATCAAGCCACACTTTTTACAGATCCTTTGCTCAATTTTCTCATTATCTATCCCTCACCTTGCTTGGCACTTGTATGACATTTTTTTCCCTATGGAACACAAAATCAACACATAATCATTATCATCCTATGCACACAGCTTATTTTTTTTTAATTAATTTAATTAATTAATTATATTTATTTATCACACATTTGCACATATACAGTGAAATTCTTTTTTTTAATTTTTTTTTATTTTTTTTTTATTACATATCCCAGCTAAGCTGGGGTCAGAGTGGAGGGTCAGCCATGATACAGCACCCCTGGAGCAGATAGGGTCAAGGGCCTTGCTCAAGGGCCTGTAACGTCTGTGTAAGATCAGTGATGGCTAATTACACTTTGTTTGAAAAAAAACCTTTTAGCCTTTTGACATTTGCATAGAAATTACTGACCTGGCCTCCGCGTTTACATTTATATGGGTGCTAAATTGCAGATGGTCTTTATCACTATCAAAATGATGCTAAAACAGGTCTCCTCTGAAGTGTCTCCATCAAGCTTCAAACACATTCCACAGAAAGGGGGGTGACCCCCCCCCCGTGCCAGGCACCAGAGCAGTTGTCTGTCTCCAGTAATTCCAATACACGTCACACACACACCTAAAGACATTTTCTCTATTTAAGCCATAGTAAGCAGTTATAAATGTATCTGCTATATGCATGTGTTGTATGTATATTCCCCTATTATATTAACTTGGTTAAAACCCTTTACTTGTATTAGTTAGACGTTAAATGCATATATTCAAGTGTATGAGTGTATCTCTGCTTTAATATTGTCTGGAGGTTACCTTCTTGGTATCAAAATGATCTTCTCTTTATTTCTCACACAATAATGTACACCATGTGATCTTGAAATGCATCAAACAATTCTTACTATGTTTTGAATTAAAAGCTGCACTAGCGGTCCAGATCAGCAATAAAATGCGAATGGGCCATAAACGGAGACAAAGGATGTTTCTCCCGCTCAAAATGCATGCCTCTGATTGGCCACTCCACCCACAAAATGGGTGCGGCAATGAACTATCAAAACTCCAGAGCGCAGACTAATCATCGCTCAAAATTCTTCTTCTTGAGACCAACACACTCCAAAACTCTCTCTTGAGTTTAACCTTCTGGCAGTGTTTACCTTCAAGTAACTTTGTGGATTTCCTGTGGACTTCTTCAACTCACTCCTAAAGAAATCGTCGAGAACCTCGTCTACCGCATCAAGACTCTTATTCAGCAACAAACCAATGCAAGTAAACATTTACAACTGATTAGATGCGTGTTTAAGTTTGAACCCCTTTTAAGGTGAATTGTGCCTCTGATGATTCTCATTTAGGTTGTGGTTAACTGACGTGAAATACTGCCTTCTTTGCTCTCTGTCTCTCCTTTTCTTACTTTCCTTCATTCTATATATGTATGTTTTGCTTAGTTTGTTTGTATGTTAGTTATAGTTTCATTTATTAAATCCCTTATATTCACAGTTGATTGTCTCTGTGTTCCGCTCACAATTCAAAGTCACTGAATGTTGCTCCTTGCTACATGCTAAACTACTGCTAGCACTGTATAAGTAGGAAGGCTATAGTTCCTTGGCCAGGAAAGTAATCTTCCTAGAATTGATAAATAATTATATTGTCTGCTCGCTGGATGGACAGATCAATTAATTGTAATATCGATTCTGCTACAGTTAATTCTAAGATCTAATCTAAATATTTGTTATTAATTATAACCAGTTATAATTAATTATAAATAATTCCCTTTTTAAGCTAATTTGCTACAGGCCCAGTGGCATCTTGGCAGTGCTGGGGCTTGAACCCCTGACCTTCTGATCAGTAACCCAGAGCCTTAACCACTGAGCCACCACCTGTATGTTTTCATCAGATGACAATGCATTTCACACACACATACGATGTCTGAGATGTCAAACAGTGCACAGGCTAACTGTATATACTGATATTATTTGTCCATTTATTTATATAGCTGTATATAAAAGAAAGAAATAAAATAAATCCAGTACAGTAGAAAAAACCTGTTAGTTCATTAAGCAATAAGGCATGAGAGGCCATGCTATATTATGAATATAGTCACGGCTGAAGGGCATTGTTAGGCACAATGTGAAGCTCTGTGTAGTGTCATGTGCGGAAATAACTCGCTCTCGGTGGCACTGCAGGGGAATTTAGACCTTACTCATGAAAAGATTAACAGCAAAAAATCAGTAGCTGTGGCACAGCTATGCAGCATCTCGTTCCCTCCTTTCAGGAAACCAAAGTTACGTGAGTAACTGAGGCATTCCCTTTCAAGAATATAAATTTGATGCAGCATCAGAAACAGATACTATGGGAGTCGTATACCATAACGCCATAGCACTGATGAGCACTGCCTACTAGCCATTTTAGGAAAGTCAAACGCATTGTTGTAGCCACACCTTCGTATTGAGAAATAGGAAGGAAAGTGAAAATAATAAACCAACGGCTCAGTGCCAAGACGGAGACATGTTGCATACATCTTCCCAGTAAGCGGGAAGGAGGGGAGCAGAGTGATCGCAAGGCTGGACAAGGCCTTTTGCACAATTACACACACCAATTGGGCTAGTGAAACATTGCACAAATGCTCTCATTCACACCAGTAGGAATAGATAGACCAAGTTTTTTGATCTAACACATATTAACCAGTTGGTCAGTTTTGATCAACCCTCTTCCTCTGCGAATATGTGGGAGGAGAGGGAAGTTACCTGACAAAGGTGTTAGAGGAAACCCAACCTGCAGCCAGACATGCAGTATGTCTTCTATAGACATGCCCTTTACCCATGACCTTGAGGAGGCCATATTCCTGGTAGAATAAGCTTTAATGCCCATGAGAGATTGTATGCCTTGTGAATCATATGCGAGCACAATACCATCCACAACCCAGTGGGAAATTTCTTGCTTGGAGATGACCAAACCCTTTAAGCAGCCTCCAAAGCAAACAAAGAGTTGTTCCGATACCGTCCTGGCACCCAACTTTGACATCTGACTGAAAGGTTCTCAGAGCCAAGAGGACTGCAAGTAGTTCCTGGTGATTTTCGTATGTGCCACATAGTTTGTGCACCTTTCCAGATGCTAAACTCAGGTTGCTTTTGCACAAGGCTTCTCAGCATATGTTGGATGCATCTGTAGTGACAACAATATCTTGGTAAGTGTCACCTTTCTGATAAAACTTGGTTCTCCTCAAATTGCTAGCATGGCTTAAACAGTGACATGTCAATATGAGGCGAAGGTAGACCGTGTTGCCAAGCGTGATGAGAGACACTTGGGCTGATCCAGCACTGGAGAAGCCTAGCAGGGTGACGGCAGCTGCAGCAGCCATCAAGCCCAGCACTAGCTGGTACTGACGCAATGGAAGGAGTTCTCCCCAGCTTGAACCTCATCAAGTGTAGGAGAATGGAGTCAGGTGCCGACATGGTTACCAAGTCAACTTTTATTCCAAGGAAGGAAACTTGCTGACTGGGCACTCGTACACTCTTTGTCCTGTTGCCCTTGAGGCCCCAGTGCAATAGTATCAGGTCTCTGTGCTTGCACACTTGTACCTCTGATTGAGCTATCAGCAACCAATCATCAAGGTAACATGAACGCCGCTCAGCCTCTGCTCATCACATTTCATAAATGTGCGAAGGGCCAAGGACAACCCGAAGGGTAGGACTTTGAACTGGAATGCAGTACCCTTGAAGACGAATCTCAAGAATGGCCAGCAGCAAGAGAATATCTGCACATATGCATCTGCAAATCGCTTGACACAAACCAGTCCAATGGGCAGACATGAAACAAAATCTCTGAGTAACTACCTTGATTGGAGGCTTATATGTGTCCAATTCAAGCATCGTAAGTCCAGTATGGGCAACAGCCCACTATCCTACTTGGCGGCAAGAAAGGCGGTGCCTTATGAACCAAAGCACATAGCTGTGTTCAACCATCGGGGCATCAAAATTACCTGTGTTATGCCACAAACTCATTCCTGGCTTTCAACAGCTAGGAAACCAAGAGGGCTGCTTAGACGACACCTAAAATCCCAGTGTTGCATCATAGCCATCTTCTGACATTGTGTCATCAACAGTAAAAACAGGCTAACCGTCCTGTGTTACTGTGGCCATTTCACAATTGTTCCCAGCTCAGAACAGTGGGGAATGCAGGAAGTGAATTTCTAACAGTTTTAGCCAGGGGTGTCATTCCACTTACACCAGAGCGCTCATAGATTAGCCAATTTCTTGGGCAGATCTCGGTGACTGGAGTGCCAGTTCATCCATGGTGCTTTTCATGAGCTCCGCAAAGGCAGCTAGGTAGAGACCAGAACACTCACTGAATAAGGAGAACATCAAGTCATAATGTGCAACTCTGGAAAAGGCAGAACCGGCGGCGAAGCTGGAAGGCGCACAGACACAGTGAACACCTTTCACCTTTTTTTCATTGGCAGGGTTCTCTCCAGCTGGAATGTAGAAGAATGGACTGAAAGCGTTAGTCGGTCATGTGTGCCGACATAGCAACCGAGTCGAGTTTCATTCCTAGGAAGGAATGAGCAACAACATGCTCTTTGTTCAGCTGACCCTGTTTTTAGAGCTTAAGTGAGAACTTAAATCAACTCAGTCTCAGAGGCCGCTTTGTCCCGTTTCCCAAATATATAATTGATATAATGTTATTTTTAGATTTTTATAATGATTGATGATGATAGAGGAGATGCGATTGTGTTTACACAGCATGAGATTCTCAGCTTGTCAAGAATAGATGGTTCTAAAAACCTACCCCATCAACTTTTTATGCAAGAAATGGTGAGAATAAGTGATGGACACAACAGGAGAAGGCTCAAATTAACTAGTTTATACATTCATTGTTTGATGTCAGAAAACATCAACGCATCAAAACTTTCTTGTGTGTGAAAGGGTTAATATGGAGAAAAAGGCTTGACCCGGTGAAAAACCCTCCTAAAATATCCATGCTCTTAATCCCATTCTCTCACGTCTCATATATATGGTCCTTTGGGAGCCGTAAAGGAGTGTTAGTGAGAGGAGAGGGGAGTGGATTCAGCTTTCAGAATGAAAGCGTTTAGCCGAGAGCAAAGCGTCTTGAGTTTCATGTGTACACCATGAACACAATCCTACACAGCACTGATGAAGAGACTAGCATTGCTGGTCACCAGCTTGTGTCTTGTTTTGGGTGCTGGTCCCCCAGAAAGGGATGGTGTTATGCTGGTGTCCCCATCAGGCTTTTAAACTAGCTTAACAAGCTGCATAAGGAAGACCATGCTGGTCAACCAGCTACAGATTGGGAATTGCATGCTGGTTAAATTGTTCTTTGTTGCAGGGAGTGCTCAGACATAATGGACAAACTACTTAATACGGAGAAAAATGAGGCACATAAGGCTTTAGCCTGTGACAAACCCTCCTAGAATCTGCACTTTCTATGTCCCCTCCTCTTGCGTCTCACTCATATGATCCCTTGGGAGCTGACAAGGAGCGTTAGTGGGAAGAGAGGGGGAAGGCTTTGGCTTTCAGAACAAAAATGAGTTGCTAGAGCCAAGTGTCATGAGTTTTATGTGCTCACGTTGAACATAATTAGTCTCAATGATTTTTTACTTTAGTAAAAGTAGTGTTTTTATATATCTTTAAAAAAATATATATAATATTGCACATGTATGTTCGTGTAATTTTTGGCCCATGCAAGAACACCATGAGTGTGACTCAAAACCTTTAGTTTGAATACGTTAAGTGCTGTAAAAGTATTGTTCATTGTTGGTTCATGTTAACAAGGATGTTAATGTTAACAAATACAGCCTAATTGTAAAATACCAAATTATGGTAACACTTACACTGAAGCCCATATTTATAATGCATTGTAAAGGCATTATAATGCATTAGTAATGTCTCATAATATACAGTAGGTTATATAGGTTAACTTCTCATAAATAATTTAAACCACAGTTATAATACATTATAATACTTACCTATTCATAGCTATACCTTAGAGTATTATGCATTTTAACACAACTGTATCTGCAGAAGTTATATATATATATATATATATATATATATATATATATATATATATATATATATATATATATATATACTCATATTTTGTATTTTAAATACGTAACGTTGTTACATGTATTCTGTTACTCCCCAACCCTGCTTATAATATATCTATAACTTATAAAGCCTTTTGACTGTTTACACATTAAAATTGGATGTTGCTTCTGTTATGATGCATTTTACGAAGTCTTACAATGTATAATAACTGTAGTTATAATTATTTATGAGAAGTTATAACTTATTATAAGATGTATTATGAAACATTACAAATGCAGTAAAATGCATGTATAATGGCTTTACAATGCATTATAAATATGGGCTTCATAGAAAGTGTTACCCAAATTATTTTATCATGTTTAAAGAAAAGCACCACAAAGCGATACTAGAGACATAAAAGTAGCACAGCTGTATCAGAAATCTATTGTTTGGGAAGAAGTCAATTAAAAAGTTTAGCAGCCATAATACAAAAATAATTCACAACAGAATGCTGTGATTGGTCAGTCTGAATCAAATTTTACAGAGAGCTGTGATAATGCCTGGTTTGGGAATGTTCAACTCTTGCCCTGTTTTTGTCTTTTTATAGCCCTTATCTTGCCCAGGGCAATACAAAGTTGTTTTTTTTTTATTTTTTTTATTTATTTATTTTTTAAGAAAAACTGTATGAATAAACACGTGTGGTTCTTGGAATTGCATTCAGATTGCATCTGAGTTCAACAATGAGTCATACATTGTGTTTTAATGAACTTCATCTTTCATCATCCCCAAATCCTAAACATTATTTTTTAGAGCACTAATACGGTATCGGAGCAGTCTCTAAACTAATCCAGGATCAATGTCAGACACTTGCGTCCTAGTCAGAAGAGTTATCCTGGACTACTCCAGCAGGGTAGATCAAAAGACAGGCTGACAGTATGCGCAAGTTCAAGTGTAGAGGTGTCACAGGTCAGGAGTAAAGAGACATAATTACTCTGAATATCTCTTTCTTTCTCTTATATAGAAGTCTGAAATTAGTTTTGGCAGAGAGATCAAAGTAGTAAAGCTGACAGTTATGAGGGCGGGAAAGCCAATGAGTTGCCGAATCAATCTCTGGGGGACTCATCCCACTCTATCATGACCTTCTCTCACTCACACTTCCTTTTTTCTTTAAATCTCTCTCTCTCTTTCTTTTACATTCTAGGGTTAAATAATACCTTAAAGCGATAGCTTACCCAAGAATGTAAATGCTGTCATCATTTACTCACCCTCATATTGTTCCAAACCTGTATGACTTTCTTTTTTCCAAGAAAAAAAATATATATTAGGCAGTGTATTAGTTTCATTGCTTTTTTTTTTTTTTTTTTTTCAATACAATTAAAGTATTTTTTCATTCTGCCTAACATCTTTTGTGTTCCCAGAAGAAAAAAAAATGAGGTCATATGTGTCTGGAACATGAGGGCGATGACAGAATAATTATGACAGACTCTGTCCGAAATCGCTCACTTGTTCACTCATTTACTATTTCCTATATAGTGGATGTCTTTGAGTGCACAATATCAGTCAACAAGTGAATGAAATGAGTGAGTGAATTCGGATGCTGATGTAGCCTATGCATGGAACGTTGGAGAGAGTGGGAGAGAACGCTGGAGATGATGCAGAAACAACTTTGTCACATATGTACTTTTATCATATATGTAGTATAATAATAATCATAATAATAACCTAACCCATTAAAACATCAATAATATTACTTGTTATTCTTATAAAATGATATATATACAGTCTTCATTCTGTTTGTCATGTTTAATATATATTTTCATAATTAAAATAATAAGAGGCTACTGCTACAAACTGCCAACAAGAATAAAATCATTTGAACAAGCATACGTTAATGTATTGTATTTTTTTTTTTTTTTTTTTGCATCTTGACACTCTCCCATCCAAACTGGGCAGCATTTCTGAGCACCATCGCACCTTAATTTTTCATCAAAGTTATTAATAACAACATCCATTGATTATTAGACAAAAAAGTAAGTGATAACCAAATATTTCATTAATTTCCACTGTGCGCAGTCACCTTAGTGAATTAGTGAAGAAATAAATCACTATGCATTAATGGCAAAATAAAAATAAAAACAACAATCATAAATTGTTCAGTTTATCTGTATGATTTTGGATTGCTTTATTTTTATATTTTTTTTTTTATCAAGTATTGATAAAACACTAACAGTCAGCATGAAATAAAACATTGCAGGAATGAAGGAAGCTGTAAACTGGCATCCCTCGTGCTCCTTCTCTCTCTCTCTTGCTCGCACTCTCTCTCTCCCTGCACATCAGTCCTCCCTGTTGGATTATGGGCAAGATACCATCAGTGAGTGCACATCGACTGTACAATCGAAATAAGAGTGCATTGTGGGTAAGAATGAGTGAACAAATGTAAGGAATGAGATGTAGGGAACAAATTCGGACACCACTACAAAATGGCGACACCCAAAATAGTGCACTATATAGTGGATAGCGGGCGATTTCGGACACAGCTAATGTATTTATTTAGAACTACCCCTTTCAACTTCACAAGTGACACTGTACACCCACAGCTGTTTCCATGTGTTGTAATTTTTATGCTAATTACATACAAACCTTTGCCATTTGTCCTTGTAATGCTATTGCTGTATAATATTCGTGTGCAAAATGTGTGCTACATGAATGTCTAGGGGGGTTTAAAATAGACAGATTTACCAAACAAACTGTGCTTGTGTTGTCCTGGGGCACAGAAAACATATAGTGGTGCTCTCCCCAAACACTTTCCCTGACAATATTTAATCTATCATGTCTGGTATTTTCTGTTGACTGTTTAGATAAGAATCAGAACAAGCAATGCCCGATTCGCGAATGAGTCCGTCTTTTGAGTCGGTTCTTTTCAATTAATTGCTCAAACAGGTTAGTAACATGACACCTGAGTGTTCACCATGTGAATGACTCTGTACCGTAGGTTAAGCAATTTTCTGACTAAATAAAATTAAAAACACTAACAGTATTAAAAAGTACCACCGTATTACCATGGTTTTGTGGACATGTACCTTAAAATACAATGTAAATGCCACGGTATATTATAATACCATGGTATTACCATCTGATACCATCACTATACAATGGTACTGCCACAGCAGTCTTATTTTTTTAAAAGGTAATTATGAGAAGCATCAACAAGTGCTGTAATGTAAATATGTCTAGAGATGCTACGTATCCCATACACTCTTAAGAAAAATTATTCCAAATATTACCAAATAAGGGTTCGTCAGCTTGTAACTGTCACGTATCCACCGGACTCCCTCTCCCTCACTGTCTGTCGCCTGCTCTCACTGGACTGAGTTCTAATCAGGTACACCTGCAGCTCATCATCACCTAGTTTGGACATGCACTTAAACATCACTCTCACTCTTAGTCAGCGTCTAACATTTCTACTGAGGTATTAAATAACTGCTGGGAATATGTAAACAAAAAAGAAAGGGGATTTGGATGGAGCATAAGCCCCTTAACAAAAAAATATCAGACTGCAGAGACTGAGTGTAATATGTCACCTGTATGGGGAGAAGTACCGGCATGGACTTTTCCTGAGGTCTAAATTGATCTGGAGATGTTAGAAAAGATGAGGGATTGGGAGGAAATGGGCATGATAACATCTAATGTAAAAAAGCATGTTCAGGGAAAATTTTATGAAAGTCTACAAATATATACAGATGGATCAAAAGATCCAACCACAGGAATTACAGGAATAGGAGTGTATATTCCAGTAGTAAGTGTAGAAATGTCAAAAAGATTATCAGCTAATTTATCTATATATTCTGTAGAGATAACTGCCATCATAATAGGTTTAACATGGGTAGAGGAAATAAGACCTGACAGAGTAGTTATATGTTCTGATTCAGCATCAGTATTAACATTATTAGCCACCTGAAGATCATCCAGTGAAGATTTGATAAATGAAATATTCATGCTCTTGTATCGTATTCAAAGGAAAGGAGGGTCAGTCGGATTCTGTTGGGCACCAGCACATAAAGGGATTCATGGAAATGAAGCTGCTGATGAGTTAGCGAAGAAGGCTTTAAAAAGAAATGAAGAGGATATTAGAGTACCACTAGGTAAGGGGGAAATAAAATCTATTATTAAGAAAAATATTAAGAAAGAGTGGCAAGAAATATGGGATAAAGACAAGAAGGGAAGACATTTATATAAAATAAAAAAAAAAACAGGTAGAAATGAATAAAAATATATGTGGCAGAAACAGGAAGGAAGAGGTTATAATAACTAGATTAAGGCTTGGTCATACAGGATTGAACTCTTCATTGGCTTTAATAGGAATCCAAGGAAATGATTTATGCGAAGATTGTAGAGAAAAAGAAACTGTAGAGCATATCATATTTGATTGTAGAAGGTATATACAGGAGAGAAGGGAATTAATACAATATTTAAACAATAATGGACATAAAGATAGGGAGTTGGAGTATCTATTAGAAATAGAGGTTAATAGAGATAGGTTAGGATACAGGGTTTTAATACAATACACGTACATTACAGGTTTGAGTGATAGAATTTAAATATATCAAAGAACAGATTTGTGTTGTAATGCATCAGTCTGGATCCAGAGGGACTCAGTGTGGAAGCTGGAGGAGCTGAACACGCAGTGCCAGCTGACACCTGGGTCCTACTCAGCGTCAGCGTCTACTCTTGTTGTTGGCACCTCAGACTCACTTTTTGCTCAGCCGCAGTAGAAAGCTGCTTTTCTGTTTACTACTTTGTCAACGACCTTTTCTGGAGATATAAGATATGTTACTCTGAGAATTCTGTGATTACGGCATATCTACTCACCTGTGTTAACCTCACTGTTTGTCAACAAACTGTTCTGGATATACACAACAAGTGGCTCTGAGAATAAGGCGTTTCCATTCACCTGGGCTAATCTCACCTGTTTATCTACGATCTGCTCCATACGCGCAAAATAAGTGACTTTGTGAAATCTGAGTTTACTGCATATCTACTTACCTGTTTGAAACTTACCTGTTATACCACGAACCTCTCTGAGTGCTCAGGAAACATGACTTTGAGAACTCTGAAAATACTTTGTGTTTGATATGCTAACCTGCTCCTTTATGTACGTAACTCACCTGTGATCCTATCTGATGTTGAAGTTACCTGTTTGGGCACATGTTGATTTGGAAATTACCACTTATGGATTTGTGCCTTTTGCTCAAAGACTGTCTCCAAAGACTGTGTACCATACCTGAATACTTGCCTTGCTTGCTTACCTGCTTTTCCAGTGTCCTGTATAATAAACTCCCGCATCTGGGTTCATCTCAAGCTTCTGAGTTGGCATGTCATTACAGTAACAATAGCAGAACCTTTTTTTTTTTTTTTTTTTTGGGGGGGGGGGGGGGGTTAAATAGAACCCTTTTTAAAGGTTCCATAAATAACCTTCCTTTAAAAGTGTTATATAGAACCTCAATATTGCTATAAAGAACCTTTTTGATGCTCTACAAAACATTATAGCCTCAATTATGGTCTTATATTACATAAACACACAAAAGGCTTGTGTCAATTAAGTACTTTTGTTTTCTATTTAAATGAAAAATAGTGGGAAAATAATGCTTTTACAGTAATTATTAGCTGAATACATTAATGTTTGTTATTAAATGATTTTGATTAATTCCAAATGCATAAATCACTAATAAAATTATATATACATTACACAGATCAGCCACAACATTAAAACCACCTGCAAATTTAAAAAAACATACAGTATACAGTATAATCATGTTTCATTGATATGTTGACAGTGTGTGTGTGTAAAGGTGTATATGAACATGCTGTAGACATTTATTGTGGTGCTTTTGTGACCATTTGGGCATCTATGTCATAAAATAAATTTATCATGTGAGTAGATGTTTTGTGTCTTCGAATGACAAACGCATAACAACCTAATGTAAACATGGCTGCATGCATCAGTCATTCCATGTTGACTGGGTGTATATGAGCTGCAAACATTTTTCATAGTACTTTGGTGAGCGTTTGGATGTTTGTCATAAAATAACCTTATGTGCTTGCAAAGACTGTTCGAGTAGCTGTTTGTCAACCGCACAACAACCTAATGTAAACAGACATGGCTGCGTTAATCAGTGATCGCGTTTCGTGTTGACTGTGTAGATGAGCAGTAAACTTTTATTGTGGTACTTTTGTGAGCATTTGAATGTCTGCGTCATAATATAAACTTTTCATGTTCTTCAAAAGACTGTATGAGTAACTGTTTATCAATATGAATTACAGGTGCTTGACCAGTGCAGCTCTGTGTCAGCGCAAAAGCAAATTTGTATCTGGCAGCTTGTGAAACACAGATGTGTGACGCCCCTCTGCAGGGGCCAGTTATTAACTGTCTATTTGACGGTACGTATAAAAGGATTAAAGTTTGGTGTGCCTCATGTCAGCGATGCACATTGTATAAAGCCACATGCATTCAGTTGACTGCTCCATTGGTGCCAATCCAGACAACCTTTACTTTGGAAATGGTAGCCATAGATTATTTAAGGCTTCACACAACAACAGATGGGAGTCATTATGCTTTGGTAGTGACTAACTAGTTTACTAAATTTGCTTGGGTCATACAGTACCTACAAGAGATCAAACAGCTACGACTATTGTAAAAAGCTTTGTGGACCCATGTGATTCAGGTTTTTTGCACTCCCAAGAGATTTCATGCCGATCAATGAGCTAATTTTAAATCTGCTGTGGTAAAGGAGTTGTGTAAGTTTTATGGGGCACAAAAACATCACACTACTCCATACCATTCTGAAGGTAATGACGTGTGTGAAAGGTTTAATCAAACTCTTATTCAGTTTATGGGTACTCTTCATGAGGAACAAAACATTAATTGGCAGAACTGGTTTTTGTGTATTATAACACAGTGCATGGTTACACTGGCCAAAATCCAGTGTATCTGATGTTTGGGTGGCACCCCAATTGCCAATGAACTTGGTGTTCAATATGGCACCCAATGAAGTTCTAAGTTGTCAAACTAATTCAGTGAGTAATGCCTGACTTCGTTATGCTCATCAGAAAACCTTAGAAAAGCTTCAGATTGCTTGCCACCGCAATCAAGACCAATATGATAAGACTTCTAAGAATGCTCCTATATTACCAGGTTTACATTTTCTTTTACAGCAATAGGGAGTTAGGAGGATTACATCTGCAGTTGAGCTACAATCATCTAATGGGTTTCCACACTTGCGGCATTCTACCTGGGTAATGCAAGGAAAAAGACAGGTTACATTTTGTGATTCTGTACAATGTTTTAGTCTTTGCTGTGAGGACACGGCTAATAAAAAGTTGGGGGTGAGATATAGTGGGGTGAAAATGTAGTCAACGAGGGACACACCCACCTAATGACATTGGGTTCGCTGTGTGTGGTCCTGTGACGTGGGCAGGAAGGGATGTAAACATCCGAAAATTGTGTATACTCTCTTGGCTGGTTTTTCTTTCAATGCTGTGCGTAAAAAACGGTTAGCTCCCAAACAATGAACAGTTGTGATTCTCCTTAGTTCAGATGAAGTGAAGAATCTGTGTTAGCAATGCGGTTAATGGGAGTCGTTGCGTCTCCTGTCCCATGTGCTCTTTGATTTTTTTTTGTTTTGGGTGCACCCAATTTGTTTGAGATCTGTGTGCATTTATATTTACTATTCATATCTCCGTGTTTTAATGCATTTGACAAAACCCTGTGAGTAATTTGATGCCAATAATATATTTTAAATATAGGAGAATCATGTGTGAAATTATTTGTTATGCTTTACTTGTTGCAATGAAGGAGGTCACAGGAGCAGGATCTAAACGCAGCTTCTTTAATAACAACAAAACAGAATACAAGGCAGGATAAATGCGGAAACAGGGCAAGACAGGAAACCAGGAAGTAAAACAAAAGTAAACAAACAGGACGGGAACCGGAGCATGAACAGAGGAGAAATATTAACAACCGACAAAGGTGAACCGAAATCAGGGAAATATATACATATGGGAATAATTAGGTAAATGTAACACAGTTGAAAAAAATAGGGAACAGCTGGTAACGATCAAGGCAGGGAATCATGGGAAGTGTAGTCCAGGGGGAAACAGATGACAGAGGCTAAACACAGGGCAAACAACAGAGAATTGTAACATTACTATTATTTGGTTTTTATAACTTGTTTTTGGAGACCAGCATTTCATTGCAGCAGGGAAGTTTATTTATGGATGTTTTGAGATTAATAAAACAATCTAAATATTGTGACAGTGTGTAGTGGATGTGTTTATGAATATTCTCTGTGTTTGACCGTATATGATTATTTCACTATGTGTGGAACTTGTTATACTGACCAATTGCTTTGTATTTGGATGAGACTATAGATGACTGGGTCTGATAGGGATGCTTAAGCTTTATTTTAAGACTGTTGTAAAATAAAATTTGCAGTTTTTCTATATATGACTCCTGGTGTTCTGGTGACTACTGAAGCATCCAACTTAAACAAACCACTTAAAGAAATATTATTTTATTATATATTTCATTCCTTACTGTTACATGATAATGTGTCTTAATTATTATTTATTATTATTTTTTTTAATTTTTTTTACTAATAATGTTATGTCAATCTAGCAACATTTTCCCATGCATCACCAACAAACTCTCTGTGGTTTTTACCTCATTTTGGAGTTTTTCTTTTTAATTTTTTTTTTTTTCAGTGGACGCATGAAGTTGGTTCCCCTCATGTTTTGAAGAAAATAGTAGCCTTGAAATAGTGCAGAATGTTAAATATTTCTTATTTATTTTACATCATAATGTTTCTTTATATATATTTCAGAATCCTAAAACAATTTCCAGGTTTGATTTACTTTTAGTGTAGTCTTAGACTTTTGGAACCCCACTAACATATTACTTTATTGCTGTTCTAGCTACTTGAAAATGGAAAACCTGGAATTAGAGCAGAATGCTTTGAGCACGGAGTTGAAATTGGTGTTGTTCCACTCTACATTATCTGGTTTTGGTGCTGTATGAGAAAACATTGAGCAATGGTTCCACTGAATGACTAGGATGATATTGAATATTAATTTGGCTTTATCTCCATGTGTCAGTTAGGTTGATGAATGGGAATAGTCTGCAGGATTGGAGGGGTCTTTGGAGAGCAAGACTTGCACAATACTATTCACCTTTCTCAACCAGGGCAATCAAAGTGAAAGAGTGATTGCTTCCACACTGGATTTCTAGGAAAGTGTGAGACCCCATGCAAAGCTGCCAAGATTGAAATACTTTCACATTATTTCAGAATGTTTTGTCTCTATTTTAGGGCCCCAGAAAAAAAGTCAAATTAACATGCAACAGCTTCTCTACATGTTGCAGATTGATTTTGCCAAATCTGTGGAACATGATCACATTTTGGTAATGAGCTGCAGCTGGAAAGAGGAAAGCAGTCCTGAAATTCACACTCAAATCTCCCCTGGAGCTCAGTTGTACATTCATTCATAAAAAATGTGAAGGCTGTCTCTTTCTTCTCTTCATCTTAACAAGAGTAGTCCAGCAAACCAAGTTGGACTGGCAGGGCTTAAATGCACACAGAAAATGAGGATGTTCTGAGAGATTGTATGAATCTTTTTTAGGCCTTCAAAATGGAAAAAATAAGAAAACCAGCTCTCTTAGTGTTGAATATTTTAGTTCTTATTATTCCAGTGAACTGTTTTCACATCCTAAGTCTAGGGATAAAAGTATGTGTTTGACCATAGCACACAAGCGGACGTGGACTTTACAAGTTTGTGCAAAACCATGATCAATGTTATCCCAGCATAATATGACAATGTTTTGAAGAGCATCTTGATTGCCTGTATGAATGAAAAGACATATGACAAATCTGATATTTATGTACAGGAGTTAACATGGTCCGAAATGAGGTTAAAATGGTTTATCATGTGTTAAACACAGTGTTATAGTAATAGACTATTAGCTGTCAGAATGAAAGACTTTTAGATGTGTCATTTGTAATAAGGTGTAATTTGTCAGGGTTTTGATTGTATTTATTTGAAGGCAAAATCGATCCATTTGAGCAGTTCTCGAATTAACAACTCACTCATTGAACCGTGAACCATATCTTTCACAATTGCCCATACAGCCCATTGTCATATTATTCTGGGATATCATTGATCATGGTTTTGATCATGGTTTCTCTTCTTGTGTTTTCACTGCCAAGGATAACTTTTACCAGAATAAGACCAGTAACACTGAAGATTCCCACCAACTCTTGTCTCCTTTATCTTCCCCCATCTCTTCCCAGAACTTCTCTGACCTCTGTTGTCTTTGCCACTACAAGGTGGCCACCACCAGCAGTCAGTTATCCTTCCAAATCCCACACTCTGTTCTCCTCTTATCCCCCTCATTCTTTCCAACTGTCCTACATTTTTATCACCTGTCCTCTCGACCCTGTTCCTTTTCATCTTTTCTAGCTGCCTCTCCACAAATGTTGCCCACACTCTCACAATTCATCAACACATACTTTACAACTGGAACCTTCCCCACCACATTAAAGCAACCCCACTGTTAAAAAAACAACAACACATAATTCCATAGAAGTCAATAACTACAAATGGTCTCTCTCCTACCTTTCCAGGCAAGAACTTGAGAGGGTTGTTTTTAACCAGCTGTCTGTTTTTCTTTCACAGAAAAATCTACTTGACAGTCATCAATCTGAATGTCAAAAATGACATTCCATGGAGACTGCTCTCTTAGCAGTAACTGAAACCCTGCAACTGGCAAGAAATAACTCCAAATCATCTGTCCTCATCCTCCTTGTCCTGTCTGCTGCCTTTGACAAAGTGAACCTACTGCCCACTCTCTCCAACCTGAGCATCAGAAACCAAGCTTGGCTGGTTTGAGTTTACCTCACAGGCATATCCTTCAAGATCTCCTGGAGAAAAGAAGTGTCCAAGTCACACAATCTAACCAGTGGTGTTCCTCAGGGTTCAGTGCTTGGACCCCTCCTCATTTAGATCTTCACAACATCACTCGAACCTACCATAAAGACACATGGCTTCTCCTATCAATGCTACAAAGACAATACGCAGCTCCACCTGTCATTCCAGCCCGACGACCCCACTGTCTAAGCTCGTTTTAGCCTGCCTTTCAGATATCTCAGCCTGGATGAAGGAACACCACTTTCAGCTCAACCTTGCCAAGACAGAACTTTTGGTAATCGCTGCCAACCTATCTGTTGACCACAACCTCACAATTAATCTTGGTTCAACAATAGGTGTCAGCAATAGGTAATCTTGGTTCAAGATACAGCATTTGACTATGTGTTTGGCCGATTCAGGAGGGCCAAACACTATAACTTAAGATTTATTTTCATTAAGTTTAGGAAAATTAGCAGTCATCCAACTTTTGATATAATTTAGACCAGAGATGCCCAAACCAGGGCCTGTGGGCCAAAGTTGGCCCGTGATGACCTTTGATTTGGCCTGTCTTGCCGTATATGATATGGGGAAAAAAATAAATTAAAAAATGCTATTGATGCAGCTTTTCATTGCATTATTTAGCAGACTGCAGAGTAATGATTATTTATATAATTCATAAAAGAGGGGAACCAGGGCAACTTTCATCTTTTAATATAATACAGTTTGCAGGGCCTGAAATTCGGCGAAGGATTGCGGGTTTTGCGTACAATTTTAATCATTCCGACAAGTTTCACGTTCATAATGCTGGAAATTCACTCACACTTTTATTAACTTTACAGTGCAGCTGCAAATTAGTAAACCAATAGATACAGATGAACAAATCAAATCAATAAACTTGTTTTTGTATCAAACTGTAATTCCAAAAGGTGTGCGAGTAAATTCACTCTGTCTCTCACTTTCTCACTTGTACAGCTGTCAGCAGCATGTTTGAGCACTTGTTGTATTTACTATAAGTGTGCAGTGAGGAAGTGCTTTGTCAAGTAGTTACTGAACTTAAGATGTTACAGATGTATAAACCTTTCTAAACCTGTTAATTCGTCATGCTAATGGCATTATACCATGTCTCCATAAGGGAGCAATGTGATTAAAGCTATACAGTTTCTGTTTATAATCAACAAAGCTGTTAACATTGCAAGAGCATGACGTAGGAGCGATCTGCAGTTTTTACCGCCTTTCATATCTTGGCACTCCTTCATTAGTCATAAATAATGAGGTACATTTGCAAAAAAGGCAGAAATAGCAAAAATGCTTTGTGTAATGTGCCAGTTGCATGGTTAACCTTTTCATGAGTAGGTTCGAATTTCCCCTACAGTGCCCCCCAGAGTGAGTTATTTCAGAATGACCATTACAATGCAGTCAGGAGGGGGAGGGGGAGACAGTGTAGGCAAGATTTCAAAACCTCTATAGATAAAACATACTGTATATATTATAATAGACATATAAACAACGGATAATGTCTACTGTGCTGTAATTGTTTTATTTATTTTATATATAGATATAGAATAAATCAACAGTTCTGTCTGCATCTGCAGTTGTTGAAGCATCACAGTAATTATATGTGAAAATCAGATATACCGATTCTAAAATTTCAATAAACTTGTTGTTTTTACTTCTTATAATGGTCATGTTATCATCACTAAAATGTGTTATGCTATTGTGGGCTATATGCGCAATAGATATTCATATATCTATGATGTATGTTCTCGTTGCCATTGTTTACATTGCAATGTGCTTTGAATATCACGTGCCTCCGAGCAAGATGACCCATTCGTCTGCATGAAAACCAAGTGGCTGGCGAACAGGAAGTTATCCTTTCGTGCATCCACGAGACTCGTGCTGCTGCCATGCATGGGAGCAATATTTGTTCGCCATTGATCTCATGAGATTATGATAATCGATGCAGTAAAAAATAAATTTATTTTTGTCTTATTTTCTTATTTATAAACTCATTAATTTTAATGTCAGACATAATAAGCAGTATCTGAAGTAGCATGTAGCACCATGTAGCTGAAAGCACATGTGGGCAACTCTAATAGAGTGCTAAATTAGCTAAATATGTGTGTGCAATAAAACGCGAAAAACCAAAGTTAAGTTTGAACCAATTATAATTCAGAGTTGATTTGGCTCAGTTTAGTTGTGCAAAATGGAACGAAGATCAACAAGATAGACAACATACACATAAAACGAAATGATGACACCAGCACATTGCCCATAAATAATATTGTGCAACAATGTTTCTGTCAAATTCAAATGTTTACAAGTATAGAAACAGTGATTGATAAATATAAATGATGCATGCTTTGGCTGTTTACAAAGTATTTGCAATATAAAATAATATATTTACAATGTTCTTATTTAATGATAAAATGACAATAGTTACACAATGCTAAAGAATATACAAACGTTTATAACAATTATGAAATGCTTAACTGGATATAAAGTTATAAAAATTAATGTACAGTATAAAAAGTGTGTATGACAGCAATGTGATATATATTTACTCTGTCTTTATATAACAATCTAATTATAGTCCTGTTCCGGTTGTTGCTGGGATGCCGCAGGAGTGATTGTAGCTTGTTAGCCTGCTTAGCATTGCTTATTCTTATACGATCATCGTTTTATCCTTTGCCATTTTACCACGTGCTTCGGGTTTTTCCGCTTTTCTACCGTTTCAGCTGTGTGTATTTTACCGCACGCACCCGTTTTCTCTTTTTTCTTTTCCACCTTGTCTACATCTCGTGTCTCGTCTGCATGCATTCATTTTCTCCACTGTGTTTTACACAGATTATTGCAACAACCTCAAACATCTGCTGATCAGGACACACATTGAACCACATCGCTGCTCAAGAACAACCATATGTTGGTCCTCATGTGCTCAGATAGGAGACAAAGGCAAGCCTACACAAAGTCATAAAGCCTGAAAACACAAAAAAGGTGCTAAAATCAAACAAAGGGAGTCCAAACAGACTACAGATCCCATCAAGCCATGCTCACTTTACACCTAGGTGTGAAATTCTGAAGGATCAAACTCTTAACTCCTATTGGATGAAACGCACGACAGAACGTGTCCCTCAACCATGATGTCATCGAGAGTATAAAACCCCGGAGATTCCTCCTAAGCCTTGCTTCCAACGACAGTATTCACCGCGTCTATTTGCAGCCCTGCTGCTCCCAGGTGTAGCTTTGCTGCCCAAGGAAGTAACGTATGTACCTGAACTTTGGCCATACAACCTCCATCTCGGTGGACGAGCCGAGATTCTCCGTGTTCCACCGAGCATGCTAACGGATCCAAAGGAGACCGCCGAGCAATCCGCATCTCACCCTTTTACCGACAGAAGTGAAGAAGATTTCTCTTCCTTCTTCAACCGAGTCGACTTCGCTAATATCTCCGCCAACTGGCTGAGAATCAGTCGCCGTACCGCCTGCCGACAGAGCGAGGAAACTGCCTCCTGTCATCACCCGAGCTACGAGGAACTGAGTCAGAGTCAAATGATGGATGAACACACATTCTACCCACATCCTCATGTGACTCAAGTAAGAGGTTTACATCTGGGCAGAGAGAGATTATTATAGTGTGTTATTCTTGTGTATCAAGCTTAGTGCTTGTACAGTTTACAGACTGCCGAGTCTGCTCATTGCTGCTAATAATACTCAAGGTATTATTGTAACTTGCTGTTACTACGAATGAGATTTGCTGTGTTGTTGTCCTACCACGTTGGGCTGTTTGTGCATTTCCACCATCACAGGTGAGACCGGCACACTGAGTTTATCAAATAAAGAACCAGCGAACACGGCGAACAAATTACGAGCCATTTACCGTGTCTCTGAGTGATAAAACTAACGGATGCCTTCTCTCCCACGATCGCTAAAACCGGCTTCGGTGCCGTCAATTTGTTCTCTCTCACATACAACTGCACACACACACAACCCCTCACAAACATGCCCACACACACATTTGGTGAACAGATAACTTGGCGATAGAGCCCAGCTTTGTCCCTAAGTTATCGTACCAGCGGAGACACGCGTTAAACGGGCAGATGCCATTAACCAGTCTCTCCAGCCACATTCTCTAGCCGGAAACCTCACGTGACGTATTCTCCATGAGAGCCACGCCCGCCATTTTGTGCCCTCCTCCTCTCCTTAAACACACACACATGCACACACATATTAATTGATATTACTGCATCAATAAGCGTTGTTACACTTTAAAGAGAAGTGTTTTGGTATTGTTCTGCATGCACCTGTGCCAAGGGCTGGGAGGGGATTTCAGTGCTTGGATTCAAGCCTTCATTGTTTTCCTTTTGAATGTTGATGTTCTCTGGATGTCGACTTTCCTAAGAGAACAATCCTATATTGAGACTGCTATACTGTCTGGTTATTAGTCCCTGATTCCAGGGTGTGCCCCAGCAATATTAATCCTTTTTAATATTATATTGATTTTGATAATTGATAGTTATCCTTGATGATTGTTGATTTGAAGGATTAATAAGCTAATGTTGATTCTAACCTATGTTCTATTGATTTTAATAATTAATAGTTGTCTTTGATCATTCATATTCTACTGATTTTGAAAATTAATAGTTAGCTTTGATGATTGTTGATTTGAAGGATTCCAGTGGCGATTTCTCAGGGCCAGCAAAGCCTTCTCTGCTGGCGTAACATGCCTAATAAATAAATATTTTTTCGTCCTTTCTCATTGACCTTTTTGCCTATGTATTTTCAATTGCTTTCCACTCTTAATTCATCTACAAACGAATAGTAAAAAACAAAACGTTTATCCAATCAGAATTTATACCTCGATGCTTATCGCATGCCCAAAGCAGCACATGAGTCTGAGCTCCACCCCGTCAGGCCTTCAGAATTTCCACAGAATCCCTCAACACTGCAGTGAATAGGCATCTAAAGTCAGATTGTTAGATTCATCAGCCAATCAGACTGATTTATTTGTTCTTGGAGGGTGTGGTCTTTAGGATATGTCCCAGTCCAGGCCTTCTTGCTGACCTTGAATGATGCAATCACGCTTTAAGTGATGTACATAATTTGAAAGCGAAGAGCACGAGATCTTGCAGACAAGTCGGCTGTCATCACCATTAAGAAAGCGATCGTTATGGATTTAAAAACCTGAGATGTCCAGCATGATCGTGTGATTGATTAATTAAACCGGAAATGAGGGCTGATTTTCACTTCAAGCAAATTTGTAAGTGCTTTTTGCATTGTTATAGCAACATCAGGAGTTTTCTAAGTGTAAATTAGGCTGCTTGAGCATTCAGTATTGGATCAAGTTTTGAAAATTAACTGTTTACCCTGATGAAACAAAATTTACTGCAAGCAAAATTAAAATCGCAAATATTATTAGAGAGCTTTTTCTTGGTATTAGACCTCCTTGGTTCTGGCTTTCGTGCGTGGACGTGTTTTTAAAATGCCAATTGGTATTATTAGTTGACTGCCACGTAATGTGTGATTGGCATACAGTGTCTTATTCATTGTGAAACTGTGTTTTCTTAATGACATGAATCACACTGAAGGCCTATACTTAAAATGCACGGGCTGTGGCTGGTTGATTCTAATCAATGTTCTATTGATTTGAATAATTAATAATTATCTTTGATAATTGCCAGTTTTGTCACAGTGTGTATGCATAAGAATCCAAAGTAATAACTTAAATCATTAGTTCAAAGTTTGGTTCTGTTTGATGATGGACTTCTCTCACGACTTGCTAAGCATAAGCCAGTGTAGTGTGAAAGTGCTCTCAGAGTGGATTAGGGGTTGGTAAGTTTACGATAGTCAGCTCCAAGCCTGCTGTTGTTGTTATTTAACTCCTAACGCTTTCACCTAGATGTTACAGAGAGGTATCAGATCACCAAATTAATGTCCACCAAGGAGAGGTCGCAGTGAAATTTGCGCATTGCATAACAGTAACACGTAAGCCACAGGTTGAAGCTTCTCACCTGTGCGTTCATGTCAGCATTATAGCAACTGTAACACAACAATCTATCAGAGCCACTGTGTCGTGAGCATTTTTACTGCCCCGGTAAAATGAGTCGCCAGTCACCCCACATGTCAAGAGCTGAAGCTCCTCAGAGGTCAGATGACCCAGCACTGCAAGATGTGTTAGCTGCTATCCTCTGTCTATCCATAGAGGTGAGAGATAACCTCAATGGCTACAATGTTAGTTGTTGTGATGAAGCATTGCAGGAACTAGTTGATTATGTCAACAACCCAGTTGGGAAGCCAGAGAGCACAATCCCGGCCTCGAGGGCCAAATCTTCTGCAGAGCCCAACTGCAAACCACAGAGCACCAGGCCCAGCTCACCCAGCTGCAGGACAGCTACCAAGTGATGCAGAGGGAAAATTTCAGCCTGCGCCAAGCAGTTAGGTGCACCCATGCTGCGACAGTCCGGGCACAGGAAGATAATGCCCGGATGCAGGATGTAAATGAAACCCTGCGCTGGCAGCTCAAATCTGCCCAGCTAAGAGCTGAGTCAGATCAGGAAAGTGCAGCTGCTGACCAGGCCACCCAGGAAACGCACTAGGACCCAAGCTGCCCCTAGTGGCACAGTCTCTGTCTTCGTCCTCCTAGATGGCTTTCAAGCTCCTCCAGCAGCCCGCTGGTTGGATGCAGGTGCCCCTCCTTCCGGTTGCCCCCCGTCAGTCCATTTTCAGTCACACCACCTTGCATTTAGACCAGACTGATTCCACACCACGAAGTGAGTAAAATTACTTCCAAGCCCAGAGTTGTGTAAGCGGCTCGAGGGCCCCGTTAACCAGGGAGCTGTACGCAACACAGGGCCCACCCCCACATGTCAACAGGACTCCATCCCCACCACGATGGGGAAGAAGTCATCCTTATCGCTATAGCGATCTGAGTGACTATGGTGTTTCGGATGACTTGGATGACCCCCGGTCATACCGATACCAAGGCTTGTGCACTTGACAACTCGAGTCCCTCGCAAGGGACATAGAGCACTTTTACCCGAGTAGTTGAGATACAAACATCGATGATTATCTCAGAGAAGTTTAGCTCTGCCTTGTTGACTTACCCGTGCTTCATCACGTGAAAAACTCAAGCTCATCTGGAAGACCACAGTGAGGAGTGTCCAAGTGTTCATGGAAACGTTACCGAATGGTACCCGAGACCGCTACTAAGCTCTGTGTAAAGCCTTACGCGAGGAGTATTCACAGTATACCGACAAAGCCTCCGCTACCCTAGGCGCTTTCGCCATCGCGCAGAAGAGGCATGAGCCTCCGCGTGAGTATTAGAGATGCCTGAGAACCACGTATTTCCAAGGACGTAATGCGCCATGTCTGGAGGAGGAGCAGGCTTTCAAGTTTTTTCCTTCACAACCTCCACGAGGGTGTGCGATATGACGTCACGATGCACTGCAGAACAGGCAACAATACCATGCAGGAAATCAGAAGGTACGCACAACTGGCATGGGAGATGTGCATGCACCCTGCTTGAGGGCACGAAGGCGACACCAGAGTCCTGGGGATCCAAGCCTCAGAAAACGCCGACCTAGCGGAAGGCAACGAGATGCCTCGCGTTAAGGTGAACGTTAGAACAGACCCCAGGGCTGCCGACCAACTCACCAGCAGGGTGGGCAACAGAACCAGGGGGGTGGTGACCAGACACACCCCAGGATCACGCCGGGTCAAAATGGCAAAACGTTCGCCGGCCGAAAGGAAAGGTACAATTTGAATGGAAACCCAAACAAGAAGGTGAGTGGAAAGACAAGGTTTCAACCCCCCCCCCCCAGGAAATGGAGGGAATAATCAGGAGATGCCTTACGGAGGCAGTAATGCAGATTGATGTGCTCTGTCATTCACCAGGGTCACCAAACTCCTCAAAGGAACATGCCACTGACCTCCTGTTAATGCCAAAGTTTACTTTGTGGGTTGGGAAAGGGGAACAGAGGAGGCCAAGTTGCTCTCCAAATCAGTCACTCCTAACACACCACACCCTCCTTTTCTGACCAATCTGGGCCGTAAGGGCAACACCCGACGCATATACACATCAGTAGTGGTAGGGGGTGCATCAGCTCCCACGCACTACTCGACACTGGTTCCAAAATAAGTCTGATGGGTTCCAACAACTTCATAGTGGTGGCTAGAGCAACGCTCTCCCTTGGCAAACCGTAACAGATTGAGACCTGCACTGTAAGCATCACAAGTTACACGCAAGATACGTCATCTATCACAAAACGGGCATGGATTGACATTAGCTTTCAAGGGATGACGCTGGTACACCCCATTTACATATGTCCCATTAATGCAGAACCACTGTTAATTGGCCAGGACCTACTGGACCAACTGGCTCCGCTCATTGACTGCTGTCGTGGACACATCTAGGCTCAGGTTGACACACCGAGGCCACTTGGTCCAGAAAACAGTTTTCCAGCTTCAGATGGACAAGTTGCCATCATCCAGGAGTCCAGAGGACCCCTACCAATAACCATGCCTCCTCCAGAGCCTGACCCTGGCACTGATCCTTCTATGCCACCTGTGAGCCCACAGCCACCACAGGTTGATAGTCAAAACGTCATGGTTACTTGTGTAACCTCCGTTCCCTGATGGAGGGAATGAGGCGTGGTGTTGATGTAGTGACACTAGGGGTCACTCTTGGGAGCCCGAGACACCTCTGGTCTTTGATAAAAGGCCAATGAAAATTGGCGAGTGGTATTTGCATGCCACTCCCCCGGACATACGGGTATAAAAGGAGCTGGTATGCAACCACTCATTCAGGTTTTATGCTGAGGAGCCGATATAAGGTCCGGCCATTTCAGCGGATAGTTCAGCGTTGTGGCAGGAGGGACACAACATCTCGTTCCCTCCATCAGGGAATGGAGGTTACACAAGTAACCATGATGTTCCCTATCTGTCACTCACTCGACGTTGTGTCGATGTAGTGACACTAGGGGTCCCTATACGAAATGCCAAAATTGGCTGAACTGTGTTACGTGAACTGGCCTCATAGCCAGCACACCAGGTCGACACATAACCTCCCCCAACATAGTCATGAGTGTCGAACGGCCCTTTAGGGACAAGTCAACTACCCAAAAGATAGAGACAGGTTTAACCCAGTCGTGGCCTCTTTTCCCCTTCTCTTTTTCCACTCCCTAAAAAAGAAGGGGGATTATCTGACTGGGCCGCCAGGTCTAGTCGGGGGGTGTCCCTCCCAAGGGGAAGACACCCTGGAGACCACACCTCACCCAAAGAGAGGGGGGATATTTATGTGGAAGAATACGTCGCATGGTCCTTTCGACCATGTGGAGAGTCTTCAAGGTAGATCCTACCCAACGGGGGAGGAGTTACTACAAACATGGTGACTGGGGCAGAGGGGGTCTGCCCTAGGACGACGCAGTTTGCCAACAGGGAAATGAACTAGCGGAAGATATATATTGCATGGAGTTAGCCTTACAGGGAACCGCCACGTGCGGAGCACCTACCCCAGAACAGGACTCTTAGTTAGCACGTGTACTGGGCCGGCAGCGAGTCTCTCCGAAAACTCGACTGCCTCAGGGCTCGGAGGAAGTCAACCAGGGAACAAAGTTTGTGAACACTGCTGGGATTTAATGGTGCACGTCTTCAGCACCAAGGGAGGTGGAAGGCGCTATGTGCAAGTGATACACCCGGCCGGCTATCCCGGGCTTATCCGCTTGTGTTGCGTGCCACTACCTGGGATGAAACCGATTCCACCCGGAGGTTGTAGAACCTTGCAAAGGTGTTGGGTGTTGCCCAGCCCGCTGCTCTGCAAATGTCTGTTAGAGAGGCACCCCTGGCCAGGGCCCAAAAAGCCTCTACACCTCTGGTAGAATGGGCTCGTAGCCCTACCGGGGTCGGCATGTCCAGGGTGAGATATGCCATAGTTATGGCATCAATGAGCCAGTGGGCAATCCTCTGCTTGGAGAAAGCGCTTCCTTTCCGCTATACACCAAAGCAGACAAAGAGCTGCTCAGAGATTCTAAAACTCTGCGTGTGATCCAAATAGATGCGTAAAGTGCGCACCGAACACAGCAACGACAGGGCTGAGTCTGCCTCCTCCTGGGGCAGTGCTTGCAGGTTCACCACCTGGTCCCTAAAAGGGGTGGTGGGAACCTTGGGCACATAGCCTGGTCGGGGTCTCAGGTTCACGTGAGAGTATCCCAGACCGAACTCCAGGCACGTTTCGCTGACAGAGAACGCTTGCAGGTCACCTACCCTCTTGATGGAAGTGAGCGCAGTAAGGAGGGCAGTCTTCAAGGAGAGTGCCTTAAGCTCGGCTGACTGCAAAGGCTCAAAGGAGGCTCTCTGTAGACCCTGAAGAACTACAGAGAGGTCTCATGAGGGAACAAGGCGCAGTCTGGAGGGATTCAGCCTCCTGGTGCCTCTTAGGACCCTGATGATCAGGTCATGCTTCCCTAAGGACTTACCGTCGACTGCGTCGTGGTGTGCTGCTATGGCAGCAACATACACCTTCAAGGAGGAAGGGGACAGCCTCCCTTCCAGCCTCTCCTGCAGGAAGGAAAGCACTGATCTGACTGCGCATCTCTGGGGTCTTCGCGTCGGGAAGAACACCACTTAGCGAACAGACGCCACTTAAAGGCATACAGGCGCCTTGTAGAGAGGGCCCTAGCCTGAGTGATCATGTCTACCACCATGGGTATGACCAGCTCCTCGTCCTCCCTGACCTTGCACAGGGTCTGTGCAAGCAGGCTCACTGGGTGAAACGCATATTTGCGTAGGCCAGGGGGCCAGCTATGTGCCAGCGCATCTATGCCGAGGGGAGCCTCGGTGAGGGCGTACCAGAGCGGGCAATGGGAGGATTCTTGGGAGGCGAACAGGTCCACCTGTGCCCGTCCGAATCGACTCCAAATCAGCTGGACCACCTGAGGGTTAAGTCTCCACTCTCCCCTGAGGGTAACGTGCCATGACAGCGCGTCCGCTGTAGTGTTGAGGTTGCCCGGGATGTGAGTGGCTTGCAGCGACTTGAAGTGCTGCTGACTCCAGAGGAGGAGACAGCAGGCAAGTTGTGACATACATCGAGAGCGCAGACCGCCTTGGTGGTTGACATATGCTACCGTTGCCGTACTGTCTGTCCAAACTAACACGTGCTTGCCCTGGATCAACGGCCGGAACCTCCGCAGGGCGAGCAGAATTGTGAACAACTTGAGGCAGTTGATGTGCCAATGCAGTCGCGGGCCGATCCAGAGGCCGGCGGCTGTGTGCCCGTTGCAAACTAGCGCCCCAGCCCGCTTTGGAGACATCTGTCGTGACCACAATGCGCCTGGAGACCAGTTCTTAAGGAACACCTGCTCGTAGAAACAAGAGGTCGGTCCACGCGATGTGTCCCGTGGCGCCATGCCCATCTCGGGACTCAAGTCTGGAGCCAGTGCTGAAGCGGCCTCATATGCATCAAACCGAGTGGGGTGGCCACCGCCGAGGACGCCATATGTCCCAGGAGCCTATGAAAAATTTTCAGTGGAACCGCTGTTTTCTGTTTGAATGCCTTCAAACAGGCCTGCACCGACTGGGCGCGCTCATTCGTAAGGCGTCCAACTCCAATCCGAGAAAAGAGATGCTCTGAACCGGGAGGAGCTTGCTCTTTTCCCAGTTGACCCAAAGCCCTAGTCGGCTGAGGTGTGAGAGCACCAGGTCCCTGTGTGCGCACAACTTGTCTCGAGAGTGAGCTAGGATTTGCCAGTCGTCGAGATAGTTGAGAATGCGAATGCCCACCTCCCTTAACAGGGCAAGGTCAGCCTCTGCGATCTTCATAAAGACGCGAGGAGTCAGGGACAGGCCGAAAGGGAGGACTTTGTACTGATACGCCTGACCCTCGAACGCGAACTGCAGGAAGGGTCTGTGTCAAGGATGGATCGAGACGTGGAAGTACACATCCTTCAGGTCTACCGCCGTGAACCAATCTTGATGCCGGATGCTCACCAGAATGCGTTTTTGCATCAGCATCTTGAACGGGAGTCTGTGTAAAGCCCGGTTCAGTACTCGCAGGTCCAAGATTGGCCGCAACCCACCACCTTTTTTCAGTACGATGAAGTAGGGGCTGTAAAACCCTTTCTTCATCTCGGTTGGAGGGACAGGTTATATCGCGTCCTTCCATAGGAGGGTAGCGATCTCCGCGCGCAGGGTGGCAGCGTTTTCGCCCTTGACCAAGTTGAAGTGAACACCACTGAACCTGGGCGGGCGGCTGGTGAACTGAATTGTGTAGCTGAGTCAGACGGTCTGGATCAGCCATCGCAACAGATTGGAAAGCGCAAGCCACACGTCCAAGTTCCGCGCGAGGGGGACCAAGGGGACAATGTCATCGGACGTACCGGCAGGTGGGGCCTCGTGGCGGGGCAGAGCACAAGGTGTCACACCACGTTGTGGCCATGCTGAGTCTAGGGACATCGAAGCACTTACCTGGCTCCTTGTGACCACCCCCAGAACAGCCTGGGATGGGGGAGGAAGAGGCCTGTCCTCGTAACCCATGGAGACTGCCACATCAGGGGGCGGTTGTGTGCCACAGCTGGGCGCTCAGGGGCGGAAAGGCCAACGCTGCAGCGACAATCCTGCAAGAAAAAGCCCATGGACGGTAGTCATGGTGACGACCGTACACACCAGGTATGTGACCCAGGGAGGAAGGAAGCCACTCTTTTGCTGAACTGTTGGGTACTGCAGCCACTTCAAACAAAACTTTGTTTTGATTTTTTGCGAAATCAAACAACAAGGCAACAAAAGATTTTCCACCCAGCCCTCCACCGGGGGATGGAGTGGTCTTCTTACCAGCTCCACATGAGTGGGTTCCCTCGTCCCTGTGTCGCCCGTCTCAGGGGCGCTTTGAGGACCTCCGTGGGTTCTTCGGTGCCGGCTGTGAGACGGGTGGTGTCGGCTTCCTGCGGTGGGCTCCACGCCAGGGGCAGGCTGCGGCGGAGCCGGTGCAGTCACCGCAGGGGGACGCTTTTGGCAACGAGCAGACGGGGTATGGGATCTTGAGCCGTGCCGGGGCAGGATGTGCTGGATTGCCTCCATCTGCTGCTTCACCACTGAGAACTGCTGGGCAAAGTCCTCGACGGTGTCGCCGAATAGGCCCGCCTGGGAAATGGGGGCAGCAAGGAACCGTGTCTTGTCGGCCTCACCCATCTCGACCAGAATGAGCCAAAGGTGGCGCTCCTGGACCACTAGTGTGGCCATCGTCTGCCCGAGAGACCGCACTGTGACCTTCGTCGCTCGGAGAGCGAGGTCGGTCACCGAGAGCAGTTCCTGCATCAAATCTGGGGCGGAACTACCCTCGTGCAGTTCTTTCAGTGCCTTGGCTTGGTGGACCTGCAGGAGAGCCATGGTGTGCAGGGTAGAGGCGGCTTGTCCAGCAGCACTGTAGGCTTTAGCCATCAGGGAGGACGTGAGCCTACAGGGCTTGGACGGGAGCTTAGGGCGTCAGCGCCAGGTGGCGGCGCTCTGCGGGCATAGGTGCACCGCGAGCGCCTTATCCACAGGGGGAATCGCCGTATAGCCCTGGCTGTGAGAGCGGGGGAACTGCGGAATCGGGGCCGGGCAGTAAAAGTTGCCTCCCACGACTTCGTCATCTTATCATGCACTTCCGGGAAGAATGGCACTGGAGCGGGGCACGGCTGCTTTGAGCGTCCAGAAACAATCATCAAGCCGCGAGGGTTCAGGGGAGAGCGGAGGGTTCCACTCTAACCCAATGCTCACGGCTGCCCGGGAAAGCATGTCCGTCATTTCGGCATCGGCCTGTGACTGGGCAATCGTCCCCGAAGGGGGATGCCCAGCTGAGGCTTCTGTGTCCGACTGGACAAGCCCACTCTCTGATGCTGCGCTCGAGAGCTCATCATCTTTGCGGGCTCCGAACAAGAAGACAGACTCACCGTGAGACAAGCTGGCGAACTCATCCGGAAGCCCGGTTGGGGCAGATGAGTGTGCTGGGGAATGGGAGGTCCGCGGGGGATGCACGGCAGAGACTATCCCATTGGCGTCCCCAAATCGCCCCCAGTGCTAGCTGCGCTGGCCTCATACCCGTAGGTAGAAGGACCGAGGCGGGGAGCTGCTGGGGTGGGGCAAGCAAGCCATGACCGCAACGTTGCCATGGTCATGTTCTCGCAGTGAGAACATGAACCATCCACAAACGCTGCCTCCATGTGGGTCGCGCCCAGACACGAAAGACAGCAATCATGACCATCCGAAGTCGAAAAATAATGACCGCAACCAGGGATAACACACAATCGAAAAGGCATCTTTAAAAAGACACGTCTTTAAAATGACGTTCCGCGTGTGCGCTCTTTTAGAGAAATATATACTCTTTTAGAGGGAAAAAGCTCTTTCAGAAAATATACTCTCTAGTTTTTCTGCCGAAGCGCCGAGGGGCGTTCTCTGCACTGCACCAGTGCAGAAGAGGGAGAAGCCACTGAAATGTGCCATCAGATCCAGCAGAGGTGAATGAACAGTAGTATTCAGCTCAGTGAGCATGACTGTTCGGCTCCGAAGAGAAAATCTGAATGAGTGGTTGCATACCAGCTCCTTTTATACCCGTATGTCCGGGGGAGTGGCATGCAAATATCACTTGCCAATTTTCATTGGCCTTTTATCAAAGACCAGAGGTGTCTCGGGCTCCCAAGAGTGACCCCTAGTGTCACTACATTGACACAACGTCGAGTGAGTGACAGATAGGGAACTCATTTCATGTCCATGAGTATTTCCTTTGTTCACTGAAGAACACAAAATTAACCCTGTACAGCCCCCACATAGTGGAAGGAATGCACATCAATGGTATAATGACACCAGAAGCACTTGTAGCGTTCTGGTCAGAAAAGACCGCTATGAGCCAGGACCTATATGACAACTTGTGTCGACACAGTCCTCCTCCGTGCTTCACACCACGAAGTCACTGCATCCTTTCAGCAGGTTCACCACAAAGTCTCCTTAAAGCGATTGGGGTATGCACCCTCTCCGTACGGATTGGGAAAAGGCAGGTCATGCATTTCATGAGTGTAGTCCCTCAACTCCAACACCTGTTCTTCGTGGGGCAGACCTTCTGGTCAGACTAGGCACTCAGTTGGACACAGACAACCAGGTTCTGTGGTCCCAAGCCCAGGCCGAAAGGCATTCTCTGACCATTGAGGTAAAACACATGATATCCGGCCAGACCATTCCCTAGGCATGCCAGGTTTCTAGCGAGGTAAATACGACTATCCCCACGTTAACAGCAGTTGTTCCCATCCGCCTGGTGATCTCTAAAGGACAGAAGATACCTGGCCCACAGGCGTTCTTCCAACCCTTGCCCCGCTTCTGGGAACTCAATCTGACCATCTGCGGCATGCCCCTACTCAAGTTGAGCTACCGCTCAACCTACTTGTTGGTTCAGAACCTGACACACGTCCCAATTCAGGTGACGGCACGGCAACTGCTAGGGATGTTGGTCGATAACTTGTTTCCTGATTTTGAACTGACACTACCAGTGGTAAAAGAATTACCGAACAAAATGTTCACGGTGGCCCGCCACGAAGCTCTACAAGGCAAACCAATCTGCAGCACTACCCTGGGCACCAGAGGTGACATGGTCGTATACTCTCTTGTGACTCAACCCGGAGATACAACCCCTGGTGATGACAGAACCTTTTCCTAACCAGAGGAACCCTACGTTGGTTTTTAGGCCGAGGTCAATGAGCAGCTTGCCAAAGTAGATGCTTCAATGACAGAGGATCGGATAAATGTGCTTTGGAAACTCTTTCATGATTTCCAGCCAATCTTCTCAAGAGATTCCCATGACTGTGGGGTCACCGACCTTCACATCATTCACATTCCCACTTAACCAAATGCGCCACCCACATTTGTCGCTAGTACAAAATACCCCTGGCTGCCTATGAGTCGATCCAAGGGATCCTCAACAAGCTTTTGCAAAAGCAAATCATTTGGGAATGCAACTCAACCTACAACTTGCCTGTCTGGCCAGTGTTAAAGCTGACCAGTAAATGGCATCTCACCATTGATTATCGCCCTCTGAATAAGCAGGTACCACTTTTCCATTGGCCCATGATCCATTTGGACCAAGAACTGGCCAAGGTCAAAGGGGCCTGCTTCTTCTCTTCTGTGGACGTGGCCAACGGCTTCTGGACAATGAGAGTCGACCCAGCTGACCAGTACAAGCTGGCTTTCTCTTTTGGTAACTGCCAGTACACCTGGAACCGTTGTCCATTTGGATATTTGAACTCCCCAGCTGAGTTCAATAACTTCCTCCATAAGGTCATGAATGATGCCAGTGGTAACCTCACCTACGTGGATGACATCCTCATGAGGAACCAGACCTTTGAGGAACACTTGACTGAGATTTGACATGTACTTAAACTCTCCACCGCTGGAGCCAAGATTGCACTAGCCAAGGGCCAGTGGTGCTGCATCAAGGTTGAGTATGTGGGTCTAACAGTGAGTGCAGATGGCATCGAACCCCAAGCTGGGAGAGTTTGAGCCATCCACGACATCAAAGCTCTGACAGGTTTGTCAGAACTCAGAAGCTTCCTAGGTGTCTGCAACTACTTCCAACAGTTCATTGAGGACTATGCGGAGATAGCCAGATCCCTCACGGAACTACTCTGTAAAGACAAAACATTTGAGTGGGATGCAAGCCGCCAAGTTGACTGTTGAGCAACTTACGATCTGTTCTGACTCAAACTATGCTCATCATAATTTTAACTCTCACTTTGGAAAGAGAAAGAGAACGGCATGAGGAACACGAAAAACAAGGAAGTCAAGCACTCGGAACTCTTCCTGGCTTGCGACTGACTTGTGACTGACTTGGGAATGACAGTGTACTGGAAAAAGGTCATAAGTCATTCCCAAATCTCCTGTCCTGACAAAGATGGTAATGACGAAGCTGACAGCCTAGCCAAGCTAGGTGCGGAACAGGGCATGGCCTGGGAGTTCCAAGACGAGTGGCTTCCAATTACACAAAAATGTGCAGTAAACGCAATCACTCATCGACAGGCAAAAGAAAGGCGAGAAGACCCGCAGACCTGCCCACAGACTCTGCACCTGGGACGAAGACCTGACGATGCAGATCTGATCACCATGCAGGAGCAAGACCCGGCCATCCAAACCGTCCGGCAGCGGGTAGCAAACCCTGAAACACAAGGGGCCTCTCAAACCCCACCATGTGAGTCGGAGGAGCTACATGCTCTCCTTCATGACCAGCCTGGTCTGTAATCAGTTCCAGCTGTCCAGACCGCTGGATTGGGCCCCACTCCAGAACCGAAGGATCAAGTTCCTCTGGTCCCACCTCCAAGTGGATTGGATTGGACCAGTCCCTAAGTCCTCACGAGGTAACAAGTACCTCCTCAGGGTTACCTGCGCTTTAAGCAAGTGGCTGGAATGCCTCCCTTCCCCCAACAACACAGCCACAACAACCGCAATCCTGCTGCTGAACCATGTGTTCAGCCGCTGGGGGCTACCCTTCTCCATTGATTTGGATCAAGGCACCCACTTCACCTCAAGCGTCATGACTACCATGTAAAAAATCATGGGCGGGGAAGTCAACTTCCACATCCCGTATCATCCTCAGTCATCTGGACAGGTTGAACGTGCCAACGGCACCATTATCAACATACTTAAAAAGTATGTTAACAGCAATGGCAGAGACTGGGATGTGAAACTCCCCCTGGTGCTGATGGCCATTAGGTCTACTCCACACCGCTCCACAGGAGTTCATTTCTGGAAGAGAAATGAACCTTCCGCTACACCTTCTGTACTACCCCGAAGACATCAATGTTGCAACCACCTATACGGTGCACCAATACGTGACAGACCTGCATGACCATCTTTGGGCCACATTCGTGTGGGCCCAGAAGAACTTGGAAGCCAGCGTCAAGGGATCCAGAGCCTACTATGACAGGAAAGTGTCTCACCGTGAGTACCAAGTAGGCGACAAGGTACTCCATTTCAGGTTCACCAAACTGGCAGGAATCTCTAAATATTTCCTACCCAGTTGGTCAAGCCCCTTTGAGATAGTGGGAAAGCTCTCACAAGTATCTTACCACATCAGGGTCTCAAAACCAAGCCAAACACCGGCATACAAATGGGTCCATTTGAATCAGATTAAGCTCTTCAAGCTGTTTTCACCAAAGGGGAGAAGACGCACCACAATAGTGCCATAAGGATAGCTACATGCCTCAACCCATCCCATCGGCATGCACTAACTCCTAGAACCACTCTGAGTGGTGGAAAGATTCCAGCTTACCTGGTCTCCCTAGACCTTGTCGAACAAATCCTTAGACCTGCTACGACCTGCGTTGTGCAACCTTCACAGATACACCTGGCATATAGTCTTGGTAGTGCAATTCCAATCTATGTAAATCCTCAGAACCTCGAAATAGGATTCATCATCAATCTACCCATCAAAGAAAGGCAGAATATATACTGACTAAAGTCTGTATTGAATATTGGTTTTCAGAGAGGTAACGCAAACATTCACCTCAAAACACCACCAACACTTGCTTACCACGATGAGGACCCCTCGCTCTACCTTATCCCTAACCTAAGCATGTGTACCAAGACAAAAGACATTCATTGGGTTTGTCCAAGCAACCCCTTTGTTAAAGAGGTGACTAACTACCTCTGTGGCCTGAGAGCCAAATCCCCTGAACAAAAATGTCAAGGTATTATGTCTGTCAAAGATGAAGGAACAGAGACAAAGGTAGAGTGAGCAGGCAATCGCTGGCTCGTTAACACACCAGCCACCGAAGTTCTAATGTCATACTACCACCATGATACAGCCACTAAACTAACACTACCAAAACCAGACGGTGTTCTTAATGGTTCCCCAAGGAGCCACAGTGCACATTGATGATATTGTCCTCCATCATCTCAGAGTCGACAAACATGACGTGGAAATTGAGATCATGGATGCATTTAGAGGTCACAACCTCACCATTGATGACACCCTTCAACAGCAGCTTCAGGCTGAAGGGACGAAATGAGTGAAGTTCAGTCTCAAACTGACTGGCTTGACCACTATATTTCTTAGTCACATAAGCAGATCATCATCTTACCAAGAACACCCTATCAGTCTGGTCGCCCTCAGACTCCTCCTTGGTGGTTGGATCATCACGGCAATTATTGCACACGCCATGTACAGGTTCATTAAAATCCTACAGGCCAGACTGGACTTCTTCTCATACAGCTGCGTTTGACACACCAGTCTGAGCCCATCCCACAGGTTAACCCCAATCATTTCCAAGGATAAGCCTTTTAACCTCTAACCCTCCTTTCCTTTTCTCTAATGGTTTGGTCCTAGTATCTATTGTCATGTTCTACTATGATTTTGTGTTATGACCAAAGAACAGCAAATGATTGTGTTACGGTTAATGCTGTGCCTACCTATAACCTGGAATGTTTGTCTTTATGTGTGATGAATGTAGTTTTAGACTTAGCTAGAAGTCTAAGTCCTTCAACCGAGTTGACTTCGCTGTTTTCTCTGCCGACCCACCGCCCACCGACAGTGTGAGAAAATGGCCTCCCGTCATCACCCGAGCTTCAAGGAACTGAGTCGGAGTCAAAGGATGGACGAACACACATTCTACTCACATCCTCACGTGACTCAAGTAAGAGGTTTACGTCTGGGCAGAGATAGATTATTATAGTATGTTATTCTTGTGTATCAAGGCTATTGCTTGTATAGTTTATGGACCGGCGAGTCTGCTCATTGCTGCTAATAATACTCAAAGTATTAATGTAACTTACTGTTACCATGAATGAGATTTGCTGTGTTGTCGTCCAACCACGTTGGACTGTTTGTGCATTTTTGCCATCGCAGGTGAGACGGCACACTGACCGTGTCGGACAGATTACGAGCCGTTCACTGCGTCTCTGAGTTATAAAACTAACGGTTGCCTTCTCTCCCATGATCGCTAAAACTGGCTTTAGTGCCGTCACTCTGTTCTCTCTCACTCGTACTAACCACACACAAACACACAACCCCTCCCAAACACACCCGCACACACATTTGGCGAGCAGATAACTTGGCAATAGAGCCCAGCTTTGTCCCTGAGTTATTGTACCAGCAGAGACACGCGTTAAACAGGCAGATGCCATTAACCAGTCTCTCCGGCCACATTCGCGGCCACATTCTCTGGCCGGAAACCTCGCGTGACGTACTCTTCCCGAGAGCCACGTCCAACATTTTGTGCCCTCCTCCTCTCCTTACACACACACACACACCTACCCTCCTCATGTATTATAGGCTTATTTGTTACCATATCTAATAGGGGTGTAAAGGTACATGTATTCGTCCCGAACCGTCACAGTACTGACGTCATGGTTCGGTGCATGCAGTCAGACGAAGAATACATCTGAGTCAGTCACATGTGATCCACTACAGAAGGGGGTGCGTGCGGTAATGCGATGCTGTTTGCTAACCACCACAACAGGAAAAAGAGCAGAAGAAGAAGAGACCATCTATGCACCAACACAAAACAATAAGTTAAAAGATTAAAAGATAAAAGATTTTTATTATGAAGTTACCAGTTGGCAAATACTACCTGGCTGTACCTGGCCTGCTACCTCAGTACCTCCCTACTAGCAAGGGTGGTTTGTTTTTCTGTCTTTTTGGGAGGGTTGGGCTTAAGCTTTGAATGTTTAAATATAGTTTAAGTGGAACAAATTGTAACACTCCTCCTCCTAATGCACAAGTTTTATTTTTCATTATTCTATTTATTTTGTACTTTTATAACACAAGAGATGCTTTTCAGTTTTGTAGCTGATTGTGACCAAATACCTTTTGTTTTTTATCAGCCCTACAAAAATATGGCCTATACAAGAGTGCATTCTGTTTACTGCTTAGTGCTTAATACACTAAAGGAGGCTGTACTGTACCAACTACCTCAGCGGGGACTAAATGCTGCTAGGTGGTACAAACTGTAATTTGCACTACTGTCTGTTCAAAATAGACGAAGAAACCTAGCATTTGGGATTTGTTGCTTTTTCCTGTTGTACCGAACTCATATCGAACTGTGACCCCAAAACAGAGGTACGTACCGAACTGTGACTTCTGTTTACCATTACACCCCTAACATCATTTTACTGTTTAGTTTGTAGTCTGAAGTTTATCGACTGCATTGTATTAAATATTAATTGATATTACTGCTCTGTTATACTTTAAAGAGACGAGTTTTGGTATTGTTCTGCAATGCACCTGTGCCAAGGGCTGGCAGGGGATGTCAGTGCTTGGATTCAAGCCTTCATTGTTTACATTTTGAATGTCGATGTTCTCCGGACATCGACTTTCCTAAGGGAACAATCCCATATTGAGACTGCTGTACTATCTGGTTATTAGTCCCTGATTCCAGGGTGGCGCCCCGGTGATATTAATTCTTATTAATATTCTATTGATTTTGATAATTGATAGTTATCTTTGATGATTGTTGATTTGAAGGATTTATAAGCAAATGTTAATTCTAATCAATGTTCTATTGATTTTAATAATTAATAATGATCTTTGTTAATAATTAATATTCCATTGAATTTGATAATTGATAGTTATCTTTGATGATTGTTGATTTAAAGGAATAAAAAGCTAATGTTGATTCTAATCAATGTTCTATTGATTTTAACAATGAATAATTATCTTTGGTAATTATTAATTATTGTTAATAACCAAACCTGCTCCTGAACGAAGTGCCCAACAAAATTATGCAATCCAAAGAACATTTAAACAGTGGTGAAACACTCTCTTAAAATGTGTTACATTCATAAGAGCAGACAAAGAATTAAGTTTGAAGTTTGGAGCAGCAGAAATAGAAATAAACCTTGTGTAAATTATAACGTGAACATTTAGCTTTATGCTTAGATAAAATGCTATTTCTAGCCATTTTACATGCACCTGATACCAGGCACGTTGGATCATTTATATATATATATATATATATATATATATATATACATATATATATATATATATATATATTTTTTTTCCTCTCTAGTAAGACCTTTGATATAAGGGCAAAAATCATATTCTTTATGAATTTTTGTATTGTTATATATATAATGTATACCTAGAAATCCTAGAGATCAATTTTCTTTATCTTGTTTTAGAAGCAACACTGCATAAGACATTTAGGTTTTTCAGAGAATGTATTTTTAATATGAGTGTGTGTACTGGCAGATTTTTTATAGTCAAGTGAAAACAAGTGAAAAAATCTTCCAGTGCTGAAGAAGTAACCCAAAGTATTTAGAATACATTACTGACCTTGAGTAATCTAATGAAATACCTTACAAATGACATTTTACAGCATATATTCTGTAATGTAACAATGTAGTGTAATTACTTTTAAAAGTAACCCTCCCAACCCTGTGAGTCACTTTTCCATGCGGATGGCAAGATGCACCAAATCGTCAAAGCTCGCCAGAAAGTCCATGGCGTAGATTTCGTCCAACATGTTATCAGACAGCCCATCCAAGAACCGATCTCATTGCGCCTTATCATTCCAGCCATTGGACGCTGTGAGAGTACAGAACTCGATAGCAAAGTCCGCGACCGACCAATTCCCTTGGCTCAGTCCAGAGAGAGCTCTTGCAGCTCTGTCTTTGGCCACCCTGTTGGATCCTAGGCTCAAGGAACTGGGATTTTGTAATGTAAGCTGTGCTCGGGTAGCTACAGAAAACTTATGAGAGAGTGTTCCACCTTCATTGAGCCTGGGGCATCAGCATTTTCACAGGACACAGCAGCAACTTCAGGAGCATCGGAGCAACAAAATAACCTCTGGGCCCAGCTGGACTCCCAAGTGAGTGCACAGCAGCGGGTGACCAGTCAAACTGCCAGTATCACTGTTCATGTCCAGAAGTACAGTCTGTTCTATATTTATTGACTGCTGGTAAATGAATGATCTCTACTGAGATTAGTACAAGTATCTGTGCATCTTTATATGTTTGTCTTTTTAATTAGGTACTTAAAAGAACAACATTTGGAGTACTGTGTCACCTGCAAAGCCCTCTACCCACACCTCTTTCAGGTGGTCATGCAGAACCTCTGCACACCTGTATCATCAGTGCCATGTGAGAGGTGATTTTCCAAGTCTGGCGAAATTGTTAGCCAGAGAATCATCTGAAACCTGGCACAATGGGTCAAATACTGCTCTTAAATAAAAACCTGTGAAACAGCACAACAAAAAAATTCCCAGTTGCACAAGCATCACCCCACTATGCTATATTGTCCCTTTTTTTTTTACTTGAAGCACAATTACTCCCAAACCAACCATTCTCACTTGTCCCTTCCTTACAAGAATAAATTTCCCCACACATTAGCTTTACATGCTAAATACGAATTACATAGCACTTTTTTATAAGCAGCCATTATAAGCGGTCAGCATTGGCTTAAAGGTGCACTCAGTATTTTTTTCCTCATTAAAAAAGTTGAACTGCTTTGAATGAATTGTAATTTTGCAATATATGTATATGTAGGAAATTATGACTACTCACATTAAAATGAAGACTTAGAATAACATGACCAGCCAAATACTACTCGTTTAATCTCAGTAACCATCCTGTTATTTGACACTTTGACTCATTGCTTAAAGTAATCATGGCTGACTGTTAAAACTAAATTTCTACAATGGCATCTGAAACTGAAAACTATTGATTTTAAATGATGCTGCATCCAAGCCGCTAGGTGTCAGTGTAAGTCCAAGATGACTCAAAGATAAAAGTTACTGAGTGCACCTTTAAATAATGCCTTCATAATGATAACAGATTTGTAAGCACAAAATAATTTAAATGTGGGGCTTCAGCTGCTCATTACTTTTCAAAATATTTTATTTTGCACACTGACACAAAAACATTGTATACCTTTATGCAGCAGTTTAAAAGATGAAACATACATATCAGGGAATCAAAATGAAAACATACAAATTTATTGTATTTATTGATGAGGCATTGCACCGTTCTACCAGTGCTTCTGCATTCATGCATTTCAATGTCTTCCATAATGGTTGTCCACCACATGACAGCTTTGAGGCATCAAATTGCAATGTATTGAAGCTTCAAATCATTTCCTGGCACATACCAGTAGAAAGCCTCAAAACTTAATAAGGCCTTATCTGCCCATCCCTACTCCTTGGTAAAAAACAACAGATGATTATGGATTTTGATCAGAAGAGCAAGAAGACATATGCTATTGTAACACAACTCTGAACTAAATATAAGATGGCTGCCATGACCTCTCACCTCAGTCACATGATACAATTCAACCAATCAGAAAGACTGAAGTTAAATTACTTTATCTAGGCAGGCCTCTCCCCCCTTACTATTCTTCTGGCGACATAAGAAAAATCACTTAGGACACAGGTCTCAGTTAAGTTTTGTTGTTTTCGTCCTTGGTGACCTTGACTTCTTAATCCTCCTGACCTTTCCATCACTGTCAGGAAATACCTTTGTGATGAGAGCCATAGGCAAGTAATTTATTTTGACCTAAGCTTCCTTCATGTGGACTAAATCTCCTTATTTGACATCGGTCCGTTCCCTATGCCATTTGCAGTGATTCTGAAGACTGACTAGATCAGTGGTTCTCAACCTTGTTCCTGGAGGCCCCCAAACACTGCACATTTTGTATATCTCCCTTTTCTGACACACTCAATTCAGGTCTTGGAGTCTCCACAAACGAGCTGATGAGTTGAATCAGGTGTATTTAATTAGGGAGATATCCAAAATGTGTAGTGTTGGGGGACCTCCAGGAACAGGGTTGAGAACCACTGGACTAGATACTCATGTTGCTACCTTTCCCAGATGTTATTGGCCAGATGTTGTAATTGTTTCCATTTCTGGCAGCAAATATCCTTTCAAACATCCCCATAGGATGCCCCGGAGGAGAAAAGACACTAACCTTCTGAGTCAAAAGTGTTTTTGGAGTCTGCAGGGTGGTAGAGTCTGGATCAATTGAAATGGATGCAAGAAGCTTTGCATTCATAATTGCGCAAACCTCTGCCATGGGTGTTGATGGCATTTAATGAGTGAAGTGAGAGTGACTGGCTTGAAGTAGCATGGCGGTCCTCCCATATGAGATGTGTGAGGGGAATTGAAGATCCAGCGATCACTGGGGTGACTAGGCTCCTCAAGCTAGGCTTCTCTGCAGACATTTTCAGCTCCTTACAAGCAACATTGATGTTTGTGCCACAATCTGATCTGATTTGTTTTGCTGGACCTCTTATGGCAAAGAAACATCGTAGGGCGTTGATAAAACTAAATGCATCAAGGGACTCAACTAACTCAAGTGCACTGCTTGAATGCTCAATCAGGTAAATATAACTGCCTATCATTTACTGTTTGCTAAACCACCTCAAGTGCGTACAGAGGCGACCATCCAGGGCTCAAAGACATCAAAAGACTGACATGAGTAAAGGGTGGATCAGTGCTTAGCTGGTCTGGTTGGAGATCTGCCATCTTTTTACAACAACTCTTCCTCTGAGTCTCTGACAGATGATTAATTTATGAATCACACTGTAAATGTGTTTCTTTGTGCCAATAATCCAGAACCCTGCACTTCTGATAGCACTTTCAGTAAACAGGTGGCCTTGGTGTTTGTGAAAGTGTCTTGTGAGCAAAAGAGCTACATGGCTTTTCCCTGGAATGATAATGGGATGTTTTTCTCTTTGTTCTATAGGAGCATGCATGAGTCAACACCCAACTTTAGTAGTCCATCTTGGTCAATGAAGGGATTCAGCTTAAACAAACTTAAAAATAAGAATGCATCTTTCCTGTGTGTCTTTAAATTTTGTCTGACAAAACAAAATTGTGAATGGCAATTAGCACAACGAAATAAACAATTGCAGCTCAGTTATGCAATGTTCAGAGTGTTGTATTCTTGAAAATCACAGAAATTCCCAGCTAATCTAAAATTCTTACTGAAATAGGGAATAGTCAAATTTGCATGAATGCCATCAACATAGTGAATATGTAGGACTCTTTCAATCAAGAGTAAAATTATCCTACATTTTCCCTGCAGATGCACTGCTGTTTCTTCCAGCTTCTGATCCTATCCAATCAAAGCCAATCAGAACCACAATGTATTACTAGTGTGGAAACAACTGGAGTTTAATTGGTAATTCCACAAGGATACAATTTGAAAAATCTAAACTTATAATACACGCCTATATATTGTGCATATATATGAACCTTGCAGAAGTATTCAGACTGTAAACCAGTTTTCTAATTTTTAGTTATCAGTTATATCAGTTGTTAAGAGATGTGCCCAAAGCCAAAAACCTTATCAAGAAAGGCACGAAAAATGGCATCAAAGCAAATAACGAATTCTATGAATAATATTAAAAAAATGCGTTAGACTGATTGTCTAATGAGCACAGGGATAGAGTGATATTTTAAATAAAATATCTAAAATGACTAGGCAGTGGTGAGCCTGTGAAGACAGTTTGAGTAAAGTATAAACTTTAAACATGAAAATACACATGGTGTGATTTCAAGTCGGTTGGCCGCTCTACAGTATCCGTTTATTGTGTGTGGCTCAGAAATCTGAGTTTAATATATCATATACATTTTCCACTTTTTGAAATGTCCATGTTACTGTTCAAAACTGTCCAAGTGAGATATACAATAACATGCTTCTGTATCTCACACGCTCCTCAAGCAGGCGTCATGCAGTGTATCTAAGGCATAGGAATTGCTAGACCCTATTTAGAAGGGCTTCAATCCCACTGATATTCATCTCAGCCCCACTAGAAATCTGTGATTCTCAAATGAGCATGCAAATCTTTTAACCAGTGGCAGCTGCAGTACTGCTCTAGCATGAAGCACGAGACTGCTTTGGTGGCTTTTTTCCACCTTTAAAGACTAACTATAGCGCAAGCCAATACCATTGAAGTGTGGGCTATGAAGGAGCATATCATTGGTTTGACCCACTGAACATGTACACACCATTCGGTTTGTGAATGAGTGAGGATCAGCGTCTGTTAACCAACTGAAGAAGAGGAGGCATGTCGTTCATTTAGTTTGGTAATCTAGTTAAAAAAACAAGAGTTGGGCAGGATAAATTAAGAGTAAAAGTGACCAATGACATTAAAATGATATCAGGACATAATTAAAACTTGTAATTATGGTTAGGATAATATTGTTGTCTTTTTTGTATAGCTTGAGAGTAATGCACAGCAGTTCACAAAATGAAATATATGCTTTGTTGTCACTTGCGAGGAAATGCTTATGATGCTTAAAGCGTGCTGAAGTCTTTGTAGACATGCAGATTAAACAAAAATATGATTAGACTTGTTTCGGTCTTACATGACTCTGTGCTTTATAAATGACCCATTTAAAACACATAAAAGATGTTAATTTGTTGCCACCAACTGGCGAAAAAGTGTGATTTACAAAAAAGTGTGAAATACAATAATCACTGAATGAATTAGTAAAACAAAATTTGTATCTATCTATCTATATATATACACACACACACACAGAGAGGGTTGGGGAGTAACGGGAATATGTATTTAAAATACAAAATAAAAGTAACTGTATTCCACTAAAGTTACAATTTAAATCATTGGTAATTAGAATACAGTTACATTCAAAAAGTATTTTGATTAATGAAGAGATTACTTTGCATATTATTGTCATTTGTTTCATTTAATATTTAGTCCTATCAGATGGAAAACATTTATTCATATAAATGATGCGATCCAAAGTGCATGGTGAAACACTTTCTTATGAAAAGTATACATTCATAGGAGCAGACAGAGAAGTACGTTTGAAGTAAGTTTGGAGCAGAAGAAATAGAAATAAACCTTGTGTAAACAGTAAGTTTTAGGCTAAGCTAAAATGCTATTTCTAGCCATTTTACATGCACGTTACCAGACACAATCATGTTTTTATCAAGAAAATTCATGTTGGATCATAATTACTTTTTCTAGTAAGACCTTTGATATTAGGGCAAAAATCATATTCTTGATGATAATGTTTGTATTGTTTTCCTTTAAAAATATCTAAAAATCCTTAAAACAAGATCAATTTGATTTATCTTGTTTTAGAAACAACACTGCATAAGATATTTAGGTTTTTCAGAGAATGTATTTTTGTCTTATGGTACTGGCAGAGTTTTTATAGTCAAAACAAGTAAAAAAAAATTACCAGTGCTGAAGAGGTAATCCAAAGTATTTAGAATAAGTTACTGACCTTGAATAATCTAACGGAATATGTTACAAATTACATTTTACAGCATGTATTCTGTAATCTGTAGTGGAATACATTTCAAAAGTAACCCTCCCAACCCTATAAATATATATACACACACACAGTATATGCACACACTGATGAGCCAAAACTTTATGACCACTCACAGGTGAAGCGTATAACGTTGATTATCTCCTAACAAGGCCATCTGTCAAGGTCTGGGTAGATTAGATGGTAAGCAAACAATCAGTTCTTGTAGTCAATGTGCTGAATGCAGGAGAAATTAGCAGGAGTAAAGACCTGAGCAACTTTGACAAGGGCTGAATTGTAATGGCCAGATGACTGGGTCAGAGCATCTCTGAAACGGCAAGGCTTGTGGGGTGCTTCCAATCAGCACCAACCAACAGTGGTCCGAGGAGGGACAAACCACAAACCGGCAACAGGGTTTTGGGCGCCCAAGGCTCATTGAGGCACGAGGACAATGAATGCTATCCCGTCTGGTCCGAACTGACAGAAGGTCTACTGTGGCATAAGTCACAGAAAATGTTATTGATGGTTACAGGAGGAATGTGCCCCAAAAAACATTGCATCGCACCCTGCTGCATATGGGGCTGCGTAGCCGCAGACCGGTCAGCGTGCCCATGATGAGCCCTGTCCACCATCGAAAGCGCCTACAATGGCCATACGAGCGTCGGAACTGCTGGCACCAGCATGCACTGTGAGAAGACAATAAGCCAATGGAGTGAGTGTGATGCTCTGGGCAATGTTCTGTTGGGAAACCCTGAGTCCAGCCATTTATTTGTACGTCAATTTGACACGTGCCACCTACATTGCAGACCAGAAACACCCATTCATGGCAATGGTATTCCTTGTTGGCAGACACCTCTTTCAGCAGGATAATGTGCCCTGCCACACTGCACACATTGTTCGGGAATGGTTTGAGGAACATGATGAAGAGTTCAAGGTGTTGCCCTTGCCTCCAAAGTCCCCAGATCTTAATCCAATTGAGCATCTGTGGGATGTGCTGGACCAACAAGTCCAATCCACAGCGGCTCCACCTCGCAACTTACAGAACTTGAAGGATCTGCTGCTAATGTCTTGGTGCCAGATACCACAGGACACCTTCAGAGGTCTTGTAGAATACATGCCTCATTATTATAATAATATTATAGATTATTAGTATTAAAATGGATCCATTAAATATGGATGATGAGGCACAGCAATCCACAGTTGACAACACATATTCAGCTTTATTTGGTAAGAAAAAGAAATAATATAATTAGCCTAAATATAATAATAATAATAATAATAAAGAATAAATAATTTTATTAATTATACAAGGCATATTTGCTATATGGACACTATTGGTGTGTCTCAATCAGCTCACTAACTCCCTGTGTTGTGAATCAATATATCATGAACACATATCTGGGCACTGGTAAGGGTGCTGATCCACTAAACCAGGGTTTCTCAACCACTGGGTAGCGATCCAAAATTGGGTCGCTGATCATTGTCTGCTTGGTCGCAAGATCTTTTCTGCCATGAGTACAAATTACCAATTAGAAGGATGGAACTGTACATTTGCAATGTTTGGGGCAACAGTGACCTCTATTGTCCAGCTGTGTTCAGGTTTACATACACTACCGGTCAAAAGTTTTGAAACACTTATTCTTTATTATAATTATTTTTTCTTCATATTTTAGAATAATAGTAAATTCATCAAAACTATGGAATAACATAAATGGAGCTATGGGAATTATGTTGTGACTAAACAAAATCCAAAATAAATCAAAACTGTGTTATATTTTAGCATCTTCAAAGTAGTCACCCTTTGCCTAGAATTTGCAGACATGTACTCTTGACATTTTCTTAACCAACTTCTTGAGGTATCACCCTGGGATGCTTTTTAAACAATATTGAAGGAGTTCCCATCTATGTTGGGCACTTTTCTTTACTATTTGGTCCAAGTCATCAATTTCAAAAACCTTTTTTTTTTAATTATACATTTTTTTAAATTAAATTTTAGTTTTGTAATTAAATAAATTAATATGGTGGCACGATTATATTTTTGCCATGTCACAGCAACGCCACAGCCTGCTCCATGCCATTTCACAGCAACTCCTCAACCTGCTACATGCCAAGTCACAGCAACTCCTCAACCTGCTCCATGCCATGTCACAGCAATGCCTGAGCCCGTCACAATAACGCCTCAGTCTGCTTCACGCCATGTCACAGCCGAACCTCAGTCTGCTTCACGCCATGTCACAGCCGAACCTCAGTCTGCTCCATGCCATGTCACAGCCAAACTTCAGTCTGCTCCATGCCATGTCTCAGCCAAGCCCCAGACTGCTCCATGCCATGTCACAAGCAAGCCTCTGCTCCACGGTCCAGTCCCGCCTCCGCTCCATGGTCCAGGCCCGCCTCTGCTCTACGAGCCAGCGCTCATGCCTGCCACGGCCAATGAGTCAGCATCCACACCTACCATGGCCAAGTCAGGATCCTGCCGTACCATGTTACCACGTCATGCCATGTAACCACGTCAAGTCTCCACGGCCACGCCCGTGTTTCATGTTTGGATTTAGAGTTTTTGGATTTCACTTATGTAAATAAACTGCACTTGGGTTCTTCACATCCTCATTCTCTTGTCTTCATCCTCTTCAACCTACCCCAACATTACAACATGATGCAATTTGTCCCTTATTTAAGCTGGTCCGACAGTGTCACCGAAAAATCGTTAAAGATCATTCATTTAAACTTCATATTCATTGAAAATTGTGCCAACAGTGGGTAAGGGACCATCTGAAAAGTCCTCAAATTATGCTAAAACTGTGAAGGGTGTGGCAAGGGACCATCTGAAAACTTCAGCCAGCAGCACCAAAACTACAAATATTGGGCTATAGATATTAGGCCACTATATTATAAGCATATAAACATAACTAGTTTAATTAAGTACCTATTAATTTGTTCCATCCCCTTGGTGGGTCATGGATTACTGGCATTCAAAAAAAGTGGGTCACAGTAGGCAAAAGGTTGAGAAACCCTGCACTTAACATTGGGACACCTATTATTAATCACCTGCAACACAAGTATGAGGTTCCACTTTTAAACGCAGCTGGAATTAATCAACAACATCGCTGTATAAATGATATTGTCTTGCGTTTTCATGTTAGATATTCAAATGTACAGTTTTATTATGAAAGATTTAAAATTTAATATAAGGGAGTGTATTTTTAAACTTCTAACAACTAACAAAATATTTAAAAGATTGTTTCCCTTTCATAGTCATAATTGATGAAAGACATTACAAACAAAATCTCTTTTAAAAAGAAAATTAGGCTTTAACTTCATTGTTTTACACTTGTGCTCATCTTCTAATGACTTGCCAGCTATGCTTGGGTGGGCTGGGAGATGTCAAAGTTGGGCATTTGGGAAATGGTGGGGGGTGGGGGTACTCAGACTACTCATTTTCATTTTTGTAGTTTGCGTAACATGGCATAATTGTTAAGGTCATAAGGCCGTTACACCTATATTTTAAACGTATTCCCCATATTAAAAATAAATTGAAATAAATAAACAGATAAAAATGTTACATAATCATAAGATTGAAGTGGGCCCTGGCAACCTTATTCTTTGTATACTACCCCATTATTAAGAAATAAAATACAGCAATAGACTTCCAGCTTTAAAGCAAATTACAAGGACAAATCAGGGTCCACAAGAATGCAAGGATGGAGTGGAGATAAATAATAGCAAGGATGAATACGAGGATGGAGTCTAAGAAAATACAATAGATGGGAACTTCAAGAACATATAAGATTAAGAACTGAAAATTTAAATGTAACGATGGCTGACAAGGCAATGACAGGCAGACAAAGACAAGATGATGTGAAGAACCAAAGTGCAGTTTATTACAATCGTGGAATAAAAAACCATAAATCAAACTTGAAACAAAACAGACATAAACGACTTGACCATAGAACCAACATTACTCAAACACAATACCTCACAAAGGACCATGCAAACATGAGGGTATAAATACATGGACAAGGGCAACAAGACAACCAATGAAAAGACAGAACTGATAACAAGTTAACAAGACAATAAACCAAAGAAAACAAGACACATGAACATGGAGGGAAACAGGATGATCACATGACTTGACATGGAAACAGGGAATCACATGAAATGGCAGGGAAACAGGAAATAGCATGACATGGGACCACATGACCTGAACAGGAACTAAACTTCAAAAAAAAAAAAAAAAAAAAAAAAAAAGACATGAAAACAAAAACAAAAGACATAAATGTGATATTAAAAAAAGATGGGAACGTAACGTGGGTGTCTTGGAGAGGAGACACAGGAGTAGATTCTTTTAATCTTTTTAATTATAAACGTTGGAGTAGAACACTAAATCTTAACATTCAAACTAAGCTTAACATAACACCTCATAACAAAACACTTCAAGGACTGACTGAGACTTAACAAAACTAGAGGATATTATACACTGAGAAACTAATGCGGGAATAGAAGTCAGGTGCAGATGATGAAGAACTGATAGAAATGATTAGGGCAGTGAATCCTGGGAAATGGAGTTTGGGGGGAAAACTTCAAAATAAGAGTCCTTGAAGAAAAATGAGGGAGACAGACTGTGACAGGGAACTGCTTAAAGAAGTAATGATATAATATAAAATGATGATGATTATTTATCTTTGACGCATTTAGTTAATTGGTTAAATGGAAATGTAATTAGCAATTATACTGCTCTACAAAGGCAAAATCAATACTGAGTTTTGACTGAAATCAGGTCTCTTATACTATGATCTGTCCTGTGACAGAAGAATTTGGTTCATACGCTGAGATTCAGAGAAAATATGATGGTGTGAAAATGCAGTAACTACAAAATAAAAATTATTCAAGACTTTTTTTATTTTTTAGTTTCTTAGTATTGTAGTTGGCCTTTGTAGGGTAGTAAAGGGTATTGATATTTTTAGCAGTGAAACTAAACATGTGTAAAGTAATTTAGGTAAACATACAACAATTTAGATGGATGGATGGATGGATGTATAGAAAGTGATCTATTAAAAATAATAATCAAATTAATTACATGACATGGCTATTAATTAATCAAATTTATCGCATACATTTGCTGAGAAAGACCCCCAAATAAAGATAATTCATATAAATAATGCATAATAATTCAAATATTTATAAATATAATATGTAGGGCCTATAATAAATACATAATACAAACTGAAATTCTGTTTAAAATAAACTGCATTATTTGGCAAATGAATAAAGCATTGATTAGACAATACAAAAAGTGGTTTAAGAACTCAGTATATTGTTTGTTTCAGTCTCATATCATTGAATAAGCCTACAATTGACAGCAATCTGTTTTGCATTGAGTTCATCAGTGTGTCCAGTTCTCACAGTATGCATTCTTGCGTTACGTCTGCGCTATTTTTAATTGTTGCTCTATTTACATGTGCGCGCCTCAAACGGATGCATTTGGAGCATCTAACTGGTATTCAGCATAATTTTTAGGACGCTGTGTCAAGTTAAAAGTAGTGGAAACTTTGAAAATCTCAAGATTCCTGTATTCTGTTGTGTTTCGCCCACCTGTTGTGCTTCCTCAGTGAGTGGTTCTCATATTATGTGGCTGCACTGCTTGTGAGGTTTGTCGAGGCGCGGCTCGTAAAAACAAATGTACTTCAAGTTTGAAAATTCTGTGATTTTGCTTGCTCACATCACCTCTACAACCGTCTCTTGTACATCACGAACACTGGAAGATCTCTCTGCCCACTTGCGGCTCGTATGTTAGGAAAATCTGTACTTTTATTACGGAATTTACGTACACGTCAGGGGGCATGATTAATTGCATACATTTTTTTAACACGTTATTTGTTATATAATTAATTGCACTAAATTAATGCATTAAATCGACAAACCTAATATAAAGTAACATCATATGAGCACCAATGGTTATTTTCATGGCAAAAACAGAGTAGTTAAAAGTGCAATTCCAAAAAAAACATCAACCAATCACAGCACTGTAAATCTCTCAGCAACACCAAACTAACAACAGGAGAAACAGAAGCACGTGCCCCCCAAATCACTTTATTCAGCCATAGTCGCAAATGGTACCATCAGCTAATATTGGCTGGTATGGTGCTTTAGAATTCAGGTCCAGTATTTCGTTAACACCCGCAACGCAATTTTGGGAAGCTGAGGTGGAGGGAGATATTTGATTGGGAAGAGGGAGCCTGTGGTACATTAACAGAAACCACATGGTCACTGCTAGAGACACTACAAGGCTTTTTTGGGCACTAAAAACCATGCATTGCACAAAAATATCTCTTATTACCATTCTTGCTCACGTGACATTTCTTGAGTGTTTCGTTGCATTTGGCCAATAACAAATAGAAAATACTGGGGCGGTCTACAGCCCACCCACAATGTTTGCCACACACAGCCCGCCCCCAAATTGCTTTTAACAAATGCACAAATTGTAAAAAAAAAAAAAAAAAGAAAAGAAAAAAACAATTATTTAATACTGTGTTTGCCAAATGTTTGATTGGGTGGGCAAGACTCACGTTTGGGTGGGCTCAGCCCACCCCTGCCCCTGGTTTTTTACAGTGCATTCTGGGAATTTTTAGGGTTCAGTGCACTGGAACAATTTGCGTTTAATACAGCCCTAGAAATGGCTCCCTGATCAGTGCCCTGACTAATGAACTAGGGAGCTCATTGAGACGCACCCTATAAAAGGAACAGATTTCCATTGGCCTTTCATTTAGTGTTGATTCACTTCCAGTTTAAGCCCCTCCCCCATCCGGTTATATCCGAATACAGATAATTTTTCCATAGAAACAGATATAGACACAGATACAGAATATGGCTTCGCCGCTCACCCCTAGTTATATCTATACTGAAATGTATTTGGTTGTAAATTACATTTATAACTGTAAATCATGTAGATTAACAACCTCAGACCTCATGGTAGGTCTGTATTTAAAGTTTTATAAGTTAATGTTAAAAAAAAAAAAATTATGTGGAGAAAATGAATGGGATTTTTACTTCCAGAGCCCGACTTTTGCACTCTTTTGTTTTTAAAACATTATATTATTTCTGCAGTAAAACATACAATATTGCCATCATTATAGAAACACAACTATTATTGAATTACAACAACTATCCCACAATGCAGTGTTGTATATATATATATATATATATATATATATATATATATATATATATATATATATATATATATATATATACAGTAATTTACTGTGCATTTACAAAAATATGACCTTGTTTGCAATGATTTCACAGTAAAATTCTGAATAGTTTATTGTAAGAAATTACTTTTAATTAACTTTAAAATGAGCCACTTATTTTATATAGATTCAAAATATAGGTAAAACTTTATAATAATGGTCCGTCATTAATAGGTAATTATCCAGGAATTAATGCAGGACAATTATCTAATATGGAAACAAGATTAACCAATCAGTAAGTAATAGCGAACTGATGACTGAGGCAGTTCACTGTTAGGTAATCAATAATTACTGAATTTGATCTGCCTTACTGAGAACTATTAACTAACTATGGCTAATTTAAAATAACTACTAATTAATTACTAATCAAAACATTAACATGTGTCTTAAATGTGAATGATTATGTTTTCATTGTGAACAAGATCATGCATGGGTTCTTTGTGGGAATGAATTTATGAATGTAACAGGTCGCTAAATCAAGGCTGGGGGTGGGCATAATATCCCCTCAATGTCTATGGTGGTTAAGGCCATGGTCATAGTCAACTTACCTTATAGAAATAAAGGGATGTATGTGCTCAACCTCTGTATTCCTTGGGATATCTCTTCTGTTTATTCAAAAATTATTAACTTCTGCATGTTTGATATTGCTGAAGGTCTTTTTTAAATAATTCTGGTAACCCATAAGTAATGAGTCAAGTGTTACCACATAAGTATGGATTACTAATGATCTGGAACATTATTCTAAAGTGACTGGTAATGCATTATTAATTAATGAGATCTTACTGTTTCCTTCCTTGGGAGTTAAAGGTTATCTGGACCATTATTCTAAAGTGAAAATACATTATAAACCATTAATAGTAACTTGTCAGTTAGTAATGAATACTCAAGTGTTTGTTTCTACATTTTATTCATTTAATCAAACAGATAGTTAACAAACATTCACAGACATTAAAAAAAAAAAAAAAAAAAAAAAACAATTCTGGCACTGAATTATGAATCATTGAAATAATTGAACATAACTGCATTGGCTACAAACCTTTAGCAGAATAATTTTTAAAAGTCTTATCTCTTAACATAAAGTAAAATAATAAAATTATGTGTCTAAAGGAAAAGTGTGTTAATCTCCACAAGACTTCAACAGAAAACGGAGAGAAATACGTACAGTTTTTATCAAATTAATTTGGCATGTTACCTCCTATGTTCGGTCTGAACAGAACAGAATCTGTCTAGTTTGGAAGGATGCGTCCTCCGGAGGTCGCATTTGTCGGCTGCATACGTCATCGAGGCTGTCTCGTTTCATTTTTTTTTTTTTTTATCTATTGTCAATGCCTTTTATGTATATGCACTTACATTTATACAATTGTTAACCTTTTTTGCATTCCCAATAAAATAAAAAAAATAAAATAAAAAAAAATGAAACGAGACAGCCTCGATGACGTATGCAGCCGACAAATGCGACCTTCGGAGGACGCATCCTTCCAAACGAGACACAGCTCTCGTATGTTGAAGTTTACCGCGTGAAGGCGGATCGATGGGAGGGCGGAGCAAAATCGCACTTGCTCTTCTTTCAGTTTCATTGCGAGCACTGAATATGGGGAACCCTGATTGGATTAGAAACTTGATAGACCAGACACTCATTCTTTTTTTTTCATTGGATCCATTGTTACTCAGAAAAAAAAAAAAAAAAAAGAAAGAAAAAAAATGCACTTCACATAAAATTAAACACTTTTTTAAGATTAACCTACAGTATCTATAAATAAATAAAAAAATCATTTTAAAAATGTTTTGTAAAAAAAAAAAAAACATTGCCGAAGTTAAGAATTTCTAATGAACAAAAGAGATATCACGAGGAATACACAGGTTGGGCACATACATCTGTAAGCTGACTATGATACTCTACCAGACACTGTAGCCATGATTTAGAGAGTTGTTATGTTCATAAATTAATTCCAGCAAAGAACACAAGTATGCACGCATGTTTCTCTGAAGGTTCATTTCATGATTATGTTCACAATAAAAACATAATCATTCACATTTTAGACACGTTACTGTTTCGATTAGTAATTAATTAGAAGTTATTTTAAATTAGCTATAGTTAGTTGATAGTTCTCATTGAGGAAAAAAAAAACAAAACAAAAAAACAAAAAAAAAACAGTGAACTACCTCAGTCATCAGTTCACTATTACATACTGATTGGTTAATCATGTTTCTATATTAGTTATTAGTAGTAACTAATGTGTTATTGTAGTACTACTCATTAATCCTGCATTAATTCCTGCATCTATTAATGATGGACCATTATTATAAAGTGTTACCGAAATATAATATATGAAAGCAGCATGACAGACAGCTGTGGTTCAGGCTCATTGTATTCATGTTTCATTAATTAATTTGGCTCATCCACAGCTAATACAGATGCATTTTCTGGCAGTCCTTTCCACTGCCTGGGTTTTTTTCTTCCTTGCAAAGGAAGAGGAAATGGATGATTCCAAAGACATCCTCTCACCTGGCACATAGAGCCAGGAAAATGTGATTCACCTCAACAAAACTGTAGGATGAATCCCATCTCCTCACCTATTTGTGCATGGAAAATGTGCCATAAAATATTTATGATTGATATCAGTGGGGCGACATCACTCACTTTAGTTACAGCAGCGGTCTTTATTGTGTCAGATTTCACATTAAGTTTGCCACAATGGTTGCTCCAGTTCATCATATGAAACAACACAGGTGAATGAAAATGCACTGCTGAGTAAGCCGAGAAAGAACAACAATTATTCAAAACCAAACAGAAAAAATAGAGGCTGGCATTTATACATGTTTGGCTGTTCACCAACAGTTTACTCTTCCTGTTTGCTAAAGGTTAGCTGCAGTGTCATGCACTTTCCCAGCAAGCATTTGTATTTGTGTGTGGGAATCACTTTTGAAATATTGCTGTGTAATTCAAGAGAAATGGCAGGTTTATTAAGAAAGGATGAATTAAAGGAGCCAAAGCCAAGTCTTTGAACACCATTATGTTGAGAGATGAGGTAAATCAATAAAAATGGATATGACTGCACCATTATGAATACAAAACATCCATCTAGAAGTGATTCCTCAGCATAAGCATGTATTAGTGGGAAATTATTTTAGTAGTAGAAGGGAGATTTTTTTCAGTCTCCATTGGATGCTTATGTTAGTAAATGTGCTGTCTACATTAGGACTTCATGCACAAGTACAAATTACATCTTATAGTATTCATATTCAGATGTAAATGCAGGGGTGTACATCATCCCCCCCCCCCATTATTTAAACCATGATCAATGGAAACATGCAAATGCTTCACATATTTTTTGTTCTAATTTTGTGAAAATTGAGCAGAGATGTCATCATGGCAAGGAAAGCCTATTTATCCTTAAATTAATCAAACAGATATTTAACGCTTCACTGTTATTTAAATTGTTTGTTTGTTTGTTGTTAGTAGATTCTCACTTTAAGGAAAATATAAAAATGGCCCATTTAGGCTTTTACATTTTTATACATTTTCTCTAAGGTTACACCTCTGAACCCACAGTATTTTATCTGTCAAAAGGCCTCCTATGTCCCATACATAGGTATAGATTCTGAATGTAAAAATATTTCAACAAAACCGGACTGCTGTCATTCAGCTTCAAAACAAACTGTTGATCTTATCTTTTAATATTCACATCCAAGTGCCCTCGACTGAAGTCTTGATGAAACATTTGAATCTTTTGGTAGAAAAGATCTCTCAGACCCCACTAGCTGTCTCTGGGCCCCCAGTGTCCTCATCAGGATTTTTTTTTTTTTTTTTTTTTTTTTACAAAATACTATTGCTGTCAACATGGCAAGTTATAAAAACTATATATATATATATATATATATATATATATATAAAAAGATACATAATTTCCTAGCCATATAACTACTGACACCATATAAGCTACATACTATCCGGACCTGTGCTGGGAAGGAAATGTAGAGACCGGACCTCTTGGAACTTTAATTGAGTACCCCTGTTCTATAGTATATATACATAACTGAAATATTACTGATCTAAAATATATGTGTTATATCTTAATTCTTAATTCTTAAGTGAGCTACTGATTTAGCAAATAAGGACTCTGATTAGTTGACTCCGCTCACTTGTTGCGTTGAGAGAGACGTGCAGGATGCAGAGAGTGAGGGAGAGAGAAGACCGGAGAAAATAGTAGCTGAATTTGATTGTTAGAGGAAAAACAACAAATAAAACTTAGAACAAAGTCTTTAAAACTCTTTAAATTACTGAAAAGAGGAAGCCATGCAATAGGATTAAGGAGAACTTGGCACATATGACGATTGATGGCTAAATCATGTCTTTTGAATACAGACGAGTGGATAGTTTGATGTGGTGAATTTGTTTCATATACTTTTTGAGAGCTAATATTGAATTAAAAACACATAACACTTCTTTCATGTGAAAGACCAAAGTCAAATAGTTTATTTTATTGTATATTTCTTTTCATGTGTTTTTGAGTTGATGTTGTAAGAGTTTATTGTTGTGGGTACGGTCATATTCTATATCGCATGATCGGTTGCACGTGGACGCAGCTCTGCGCAGCTCTCTACAGCAGTGGTGAATTCTCAGGGCCAGCAAAGCCTTCTCTGCTTGCCTAACATGCCACATAATTACATATTTTTCATTCTTTCATTCTCAATCACCATTTTGCCTATGTATTTTTAATCACTTTCCACTCTTAATTAATCTACAAACAAATAGAGAAAAACGAAAAGTTTATCCAGTCAGAAATTATTCCTTGAAGCTTACAAGCAAAGTGTGACAACAGTTTCACAAATCACATGCCAGAAGCAACGCATGAGTCTGAGCTCCACACCCTCAGGCCTTCAGAATTCCCACAGAATCCCTCAACAGTGCAAATGAATGGGCAACTAAAGTCAGATTGTCAGATTCATCAGCCAATCAGATTGATTTATTTGTTCTTGGTGGGTGTGATCTTTAGGATATGCCCGGTGGAGGCCTTCTAGCTGGCCTTGAGTGACGCAATCTTGCTTTAAGTGATGTATGTAATTTGAAAGCCAAGAGCGCAAGATCGTCATCACTGTTGAGAAAGAGATCCTTATGGATTTAAAAACACAAGATGTTCTGCATGACTGTGTGATTGCTTAATTTATTAAACAGAAAAGGAGGACTGATTTTCACTTCAAGTAAATTGGTAAGTGATTTTTGCATTGTTATAGCAACATCAGGAGTTTTCTAAGTGTAAATTAGGCTGCTGGAGCATTCAGTGTCAGATCAAGTTTTGAAAAGTAGTGCTGCATTCCATTCAACTCGGAAAGTCGGATTTTACAACTTCCTACTAGGAAAAGTGCAATGGAATGTATCTTTAAATCAGAATTACAACTTGTAGGCTTGTGCAGAAATTCTCAAATCCCAATTTCGCCGAGATGCAGGGGCATGTTGTCACACAAACATGTGGACACTCATGGAGATATACAAAGTAAGTGATAAACATTCACTTTATTCAGTAATATCGATAAATGAGTTCATTTCCACATTACATGATATTAAAGCTTGTTTAACAAATGCCTGCAGAAACAGGTGTATAAAACATTATAATCTCTTTTGATAATCGTAAATCTGAAGCACAAATGCTAGTGCTGCAGCATTGTTTATCAGTTGGGTTGCTAGGAGACATCTCTAATGAGAGTCAAACCCCTGCTAAGCTAACGGGAGCATTGTAGTTCTGAATATCAGGGAATGGAATACATTTATGGTCGGAGATATCAAATAGGAATATCCCACATCCAACCTGAGTAAACAAAATTTATTGCAAGCAACATTTAAATCACAAATATTAATAGATATATTTTTCCAGGTATTATAGACCTCCTTGGTAGATTTATATGAAAAATTATTATTTTTGACATTCATTTCACAAAACAGTCATGCTGCAGTTAAAATTAGGCTTGCTTGAACATTAAGTGTCATTTCAAGTTCTGGCTTTCGTGCGTGGACGTGTTTTTAAAATGTCAGTTGTTGACTGCCACGTAATGTATGATAGGCATAGTGTCTTATTCATTGTGAAACTGTGTTTTCTTAGTGGCATGAATCGCACTGAAGGCCTAGACTTAAAATGCACGGCCCGCGGCTGCTCTACAGTCATGCCTGTAAACAGATCCGCTTACTGCGCTTAGCACCAAGATAATGTATCCACGCTTTGTCTCTCTTTATTATGTTGGCTTGACAAAGCCAACATACTGATCTACTATTTAAGCTTATTATTATTATGTTGGCTTGACAAAGCCAACATAATGATCTATTATTTAAGCTTATTATGTTGGCTTGAGAAAGCCAACATACTGATATTCTATTTAAACTTATTGTTATTCTTCCGAGACTAAAATTTCTGACACTTAACTCCTCCTAGAGCTTTTAAGCTACATGCACCAAACTCGCCAAACAGACCTTCAGACTGGTTTGACTCGGATTGCTCTATCTTTTCTAATTTATCGGACTTCCGGTATTCCCGTATCGGACTTCTGAACAGGACTGATTTTAAACTGACTCCCATTCAAGGTGTGAAAACTTTTCCCTGTAATAAATCCTTTAGAGGATTCAATGTACTTACTATAACGCCGCCACTCATACTTTCTATCTATAATGCCATCACTTTCTTTTTCTATCTTTACATCACTCTTTTTATTCTTTCTTTCACTCTATCACTTAAACACCCTAGCAACTGCATACAACCTAGCAACCATTTAATGCACCCTAGCAACCAAAACCCATTGACTGCCATTCAAAAAGGCTTAGATGGATATCGCCTGATCAGAATGTACTACAGACATGAGAGTTGGCTTGTTTGAATTGGGTGAGCAATCAGTCTTCAAGTATAATCATGGAAACTACTTAGCCGCACCCTAGCAACCATTTAGAGCACCCTAGCAACCAAACCCCTTTGACTTCCATTCAAAAAATCTGAGTGTGATATCTTCAGATCAGAATGTCCTACAGACATGAGAGTTGGCTTGTTTGAATTGGGTGAGCAATCAGTCTTCAAGTATCATCATGAAAACTATTTAGCCATGCCCTAGCAACCATTTAGAGCACCCTAGCAACCAAACACCATTGACTTCCATTTATAATTGCTTAGATGGGTATCTCAGTTTCAGAATGTCATAGAGACTTCATTGTTGGCTTGTATGACTCAGGACAGAAAGCAGCCTTCTTGGTATCACACTGGCAACTGCCTAGGAACCACATGGGCTTACCATACCACCTTGGTAACTGCCTAGCAAACAGATTGGGTTACCCTAGCAACCAAGTAACAAATCAAATATCTCTGCACCAGAACATCGTAGAGACTTCCGGGTTGACTTATTTCATTCAGGATGGCAAGGAGCCATGTTAAGTATCACCTTTGTAACTGCCTAACACCACATGGGGTTACCATAGCAACCAAGTAACAAATCACATATCTCTGCACCAGAACATCGTAGAGATTTCCGGGTTGACTTATTTCACTCAGGATGGCAAGGAGGCTTGATAAGTATCACCTTGGTAACTGTCTAGCAACCAGATGGGGTTACCCTAGCAACCAAGTAACAAATAAAATATCTCTGCACCAGAACATCGTAGAGACTTCCGGGTTGACTTATTTCACTCAGGATGGAAAGGAGCAATGTGAAGTATCACCTTGGTAACTGCCTAGCAACCAGATGGGGTTACCCTAGCAACCAAGTAACAAATCACATATCTCCGCACCAGAACATCATAGAGACTTCCTGGTTGACATATTTCACTCAGGATGGCAAGGAGCCTTGTTAAGTATCACCCTGGTAACTACCTAGCAACCAGATGGGGTTACCCTAGCAACCAAAAAGCAAATAACATATCTCTGCACCAGAAAATTGTAGAGACTTCCGGGTTGACTTATTTCACTCAGGATAGCAAGGAGCCTTGTTAAGTATCAGCCTGGTAACTGCATAGCAACCAGATGGGTTTACCCTAGCAACCAAGTAACAAAACACGTATCTCTGCACCAGAACATCCTACTGTCATGGGGGCTGCCTTTTTCAACTTGGGGCAGTTGGTGGGACATTGTGGTGAGAAATTTTGCCACAGCAAGCACCACTCACATTTTCTTCAGGAAATGTACCTATCTACTTAGTGGTGCTTGCTGAGCAAAGCATCACTATTGTAATATAACAAACTTATTATGGGTGCTTGCGGAGCAAAGCATCACTATTGTAATCTCACATACTTATTAGTGGTGCTTGACAAAGCCAACATACTGATATACTATTTAAGCTTATTATTATTATTATTATTATTATTATTATTATTATTATTATTCTGAGCCAACATTTAAACAGTATCTCCTCCTAGAGCTTTCAAGCTACAAACACCAAACTCACCACAGACCTTCAAACTGGTCCGACTCGGGTTGCTATCTCTTTTCTAACTGATCAGACTTCCAGTATTCCCGTATCAGACTTCCGAACAGGACTGATTTAAAATTGACTCCCATTCAAGGTGTGAAAACTTTTCCCTGTAATAAATCCTTTAGAGGATTCAATGTACTTACTATCACTCCACCACTCATACTTTCTATCAATCACTCCATCACTCTCTTTATTATCTTTCCATCACTCTTTTTATTCTTTCTTTCACTCCATCATTTTAACACCATAGCAACTGCATACAACCTAGCAACCATTTAGTGCACCCTAGCAAACAAAGCCCATTGAATGCCATTCAAAATGGCTTAGATGGAAATCTCCTGATCAGAATGTCCTACAGACATGAGAGTTGGCTTGTTTGAATTGGGTGAGCAATCAGTCTTCAAGTATAATCATGGAAACTACTTAGCCACGCCCTAGCAACCATTTAGAGCACCCTAGCAACCAAACCCCTTTGACTTCTATTCAAAAAGGCTGAGTGTGATATCTCCTGATCAGAATGTCCTACAGACATGAGAGTTGGCTTGTTTGAATTGGGTGAGCAATCAGTGTTCATAGAAACTACTTATCCATGCCCTAGCAACCAATTTGAGCACCCTAGCAACCAATCCTCACTGACTTCCATTTAAAATCACTTAGATTGGTATATCAGGTTAAGAATGTCATAGAGACATCATTGTTGGCTTGTATGATTCAGAACAGCAAGCAGCCTTCTTGGTATCACACTGGCAACTGCCTAGCAACCACATGAGCATACCCTAGCAACCAAGTAACAAATCACATTTATCTGCACCAGTACATCGTAGAGACTTCCGGGTTGATTTATTTCACTCAGGATGGCAAAGAGCCTTGATGAGTATCACCCTGGTAAGTGCTTAGCAACCAGATGGGGTAACCCTAGCAACCAAGTAACAAATCACATATATCTGCAACAGAACATCGTAGAGACTTCCAGTTTGACTTATTTCACTCAGGATGGCAAGAAGCCTTGATGAGTATCACCCTGGTAACTCCTTAGCAACCAGATGGGTTACACTAGCAACCAAGTAACAAATCACATATCTCTGCACCAGAACATCATAGAGACTTCCAGGTTGACTTATTTCACTCAGGATGGCAAGGAGCCTTGATGAGTATCACCCTGGTAACTGCTTAGCAACCAGATGGGGTTACCCTAGCAACCAAGTAACAAATAACAAATCTCTGCACCAGAACATCATAGAGATTTCCGGGTTGACTTATTTCACTTAGGATGGAAAGGAGCCTTGATAAGTATCACCCTGGTAACTGCATAGCAACCAGATGGGGTTACCCTAGCAGTCAAGTAACAAATCACAAATCTCTGCACCAGAACATTGAAGAGAATTCTGGTTTTGTACATTTCATTCAGGGTAGCAAGGAGTATTTTGAGTATCACCTTGTTAACTGCCAAGCAACCAGATGGGATAACCCTAGCAACCAAGTAACAAATCATATATCTCTGAACCAGTACATCATAGAGACTTCTGGGTTGACTTATTTCAATCAGGATGGCAAGGAGCCATGTTAATTATCACCTTGGTAACTTCCTAGCAACCACATTTGCTTACCCTAGCAACCAAGTAACAAATCGCATTTATCTTCACCAGTACATCGTAGATTCTTCCTGGTTGACTTATTTAACTCAAGATGGCAAGGAGCCTTGATATGTATCACCCTGGTAACTGCTTAGCAATCAGATGGAGTTACCCTAGCAACCAAGTAACAAATCACATATCTCTGCACCAGAACATCGTAGAGACTTCCGGGTTGACTTATTTCACTCAGGATGGAAAGGAACCTTGATAAATATCACCCTGGTAACTGCATAGCAACTAGATGGGGTTACCCTAGCAACCAAGTAACAAATCACATATCTCTGCACCAGAACATTGTAGAGACTTCTGGTTTTGTTCATTTGACTCAGGATGGCAAGGAGCCTTTTGATTATCACCTTGGTAACTGCCTAGCAACCAAATGGGGTTACCCTAGCAACCAATTTGCCATTCAGAAAAACTAGCATGGTGTAGGGATGCATAGGACTTCTTGCAGCTGGCTGTCTCTCTGTATGATGTTCCTTCTGTCTGTCTGACTGTAAGACCTTCAAACTTCCAACACTTCAAACTATTTTAAACTTTCAGACAAGGCTTTGTCAAGCCAACATAAAGTTTGTCTTCAAACTTTACTATCTAGTTATGTTGGCTTGACAAAGCCAACATACTGATCTACTATTTAAGCTTATTATTATTATTATTATTCTGAGCCAAAATTTAAACAGTATCTCCTCCTAGAGCTTTCAAGCTACAAACACCAAGCTCGACACAGACCTTCAAACTGGTCTGACTCGGGATGTTATCTCTTTTCTAACTGACTGGACTTCCGGTATTCCCGTATCAGACTTCCTAACAGGACTGATTTAAAACTGACTCCCATTCAAGGTGTGAAAACTTTTCCCTGTAATAAATCCTTTAGAGGATTCAATCTACTTACTATCACTCCACCACTCATACTTTATATCAATCACTCCAACACTCTCTTTACTATCTTTCCATCACTCTTTTTATTCTTTCTTTCACTCCATCACTTTAACACCCTAGCAACTGCATACAACCTAGCAACCATTTAGTGCACCCTAGTAAACAAAGCCCATTGAATGCCATTCAAAATGGCTTAGATGGAAATCTCCTGATCAGAATGTCCTACAGACATGAGAGTTGGCTTGTTTGAATTGGGTGAGCAATCAGTCTTCAAGTATCATCATGGAAACTATGTAGCAATGCACTTGCAACCATTTAGAGCACCCTAGCAACCAAACCACTTTGACTTCCATTCAAAAAGGCTGAGCGTGATATCTCCTGATCAGAATGTCCTACAGACATGAGTTGGCTTGTTTCAATTGGGTGAGCAAACAGTCTTCATGGAAACTACTTAGCCATGCCCTAGCAACCATTTAGAGCACCCTAGCAACCAATCCCCACTGACTTCCATTTAAAATCGCTTAGATTTGTATCTCAGGTTCAGAATGTCGTAGAGACTTCATTGTTGGCTTGTATGACTCAGAAAAGCAAGCAGTCTTTTTGGTATCACACTGGCAACTGCCTAGCAACAACATGGGCTTACCCTAGCAACCAAGTAACAAATCACATATCTCTGCACCAGTACATCGTAGAGACTTCCGGTTTGACTTATTTCACTCAGGATGGCAAGGAGCCTTGATATGTATCACCCTAGTAACTGCTTAGCAACCAGCTGGGGTTACCCTAGAAACCAAGTAACATATCACATATCTCTGCAGCAGAACATCATAGAGATTTCCAAGTTGAATTATTTCACTCAGGATGGCAAGGAGCCTTGATGAGTATCACTCTGGTAAATGCTTAGCAACCAGATGGGTTACACTAGCAACCAAGTAACAAATCACATATCTCTGCACCAAAACATCGTAGAGACTTCCAGATTGACTTATTTCACTCAGGATGGCAAGGAGCCATGCAAAGTATCACCTTGGTAACTGCCTAGCAACCAGATGGGGTTACCCTAGCTACCAAGTAACAAATCACATAAATCTGCACCAGAACAATGTAGAGACTTCTGGGTTGACGTTTTTCACTCAGGATGGCAAGGAACCTTGATAAGTATCACCCTGGTAACTGCTTAGTATCCAGATTGGGTTACCCAAGCAACCAAGTAACAAATCACATATCTCTGCACCAGAACATTGAAAAGACTTCTGTTTTTTTTTTTTCATTTGATTCAGTGTAGCAAGGAGCCTTTTGAGTATCACCTTGTTAACTGCCTAGCAACCATATGGGGTAACCCTAGCAACCAAGTAACAATCACATATCTCTGCACCAGAACATCGTAGAGACTTCCGGGTTGCTTTCATTTTTATAAGGGTAGCAAGCTGCCTTTTTTTTTTGGATCACCTTGGTAACTGCCTAGCAACCAGATGGGGTTACCCTAGCAACCAAGTAAAATATCACATATCTCTGCACCAGAACATCGTAGAGACTTCCGGGTTGATTTATTTCACTCAGGATGGCAAGGAGCCTTGATAAGTATTGCCCTAGTAACTGCTTAGCAACCAGATAGGGTTACCCTAGCAACCAAGTAACAAATCACATATCTCTGCACCTGAACATTGTAGAGACTTCAGGGTAGACTTATTTCACTCAGGATGGCAAGGAGCCTTGATAAGTATCACCTGGTAACTGCCTAGCAACCAAATGGGGTTACCCTAGCAACCAATTTGCCATTCTGAAAAACTAGCAAGGTGTAGGGTTGCATAGGACTTCATGCAGATGGCTCTCTGTATGATGTTCCTTATGTCTGTCTGACTGTAAGACCTTCAAACTTCCAAATCTTCAAACTATTTTAAACTTTCAGACAAGGCATTGTCAAGCCAACATAAAGTTTGTCTTCAAACTTTACTATCTAGTTATGTTGGCTTGACAAAGCCAACACACTGATCTACTATTTAAGCTTATTATTATTATTATTATTATTATTATTATTATTATTATTATTATTATTAATATTCTGAGACAAAATTTAAGCAGTATTTCCTCCTAGAGCTTTCAAGCTACAAACACCAAACTCACCACAGTCCTTCAAACTGGTCTGACTCGGGTTGCTATCTCTTTTCTAACTGATTGGACTTCCGGTATTCCCGTATCAGACTTCTGAACTGGACTGATTTTAAATTGACTCCCATTCAAGGTGTGAAAACTTTTCCCTGTAATAAATCCTTTAGAGGATTCAGTCTACTTACTATCACTCCACCACTCATACTTCCTATCAATCACTCCATCACTCTCTTTACTATCTTTCCATCACTCTTTTTATTCTTTCTTTCACTCCATCACTTAACACCCTAGCAACTGCATATAACCTATCAACCATTTAGTGCACCCTATCAACCAAAACCCATTGACTGCCATTCAAAATGGCTTAGATGGATATCTCTTGATCACAATGTCCTACAGACATGAGAGTTGGCTTGTTTGAATTGGGTGAGCAATCAGTCTTCAAGTAATATCATGGAAACTACTTAGCCATGCCCTAGCAACCAATTATTGCACCCTAGCAACCAAACCCCTGTGACTTCCATTCAAAAAGGCTGATTGTGATATCTTCAGATCAGAATGTCCTCCAGACATGAGAGTTGGCTTGTTTGAAATGGAAACTACTTAGCCACGCCCTAGCAACCACTTAGAGCATCCTAGCAACCAAGTAACAAATCACATTTCTCTGCATCAGAACATCATAGAGACTTCCAGGTTGACATATTTCACTCAGGATGGCAAGGAGCTATACTAAGTATCACCTTGGTAACTGCCTAGCAACCAGATGAGGCTACCCTAGCAACCAAGTAACAAATCACATATCTCTGCACCAGAGCATCGTAGTGAATTCCGGGTTGATTTATTTCACTCAGGATGGCAAGGAGCCTTTTGAGTATCACCTTGGTAACTGCCTAGCAACCAGATGGTGTTACCCTAGCAACCAAGTAACAAATCACATATCTCTGCATCAGAACATCGTAGAGACCATGTATACAAGTCTTTGTCAAGCCTACATAAAGTTTGTCTTCCGACTTTAGTATCTAGTTATTATTATTATTTTACGTGGGAGTGTTGTAGATGTTTCTGTAGATGACATGGCAGGGTATGAAATTAGCAGGTAATTTTGCTCATCATCTACCCGCAACTTGTCACTGACAAATGACAAGAAACACTGTTAGACACAATTACTGATTTGCTGTGTGTTTAGAGGTTTATTGCCGCTCACGTGCGCATGCACACATGATGAGTTCTCACTATTTCTTCCCTGTTCGTAATCTGGGAACAATTTGCAGGAATAGTGTCATCTATGAGAACGTTAAATATGATCTCAGACCATCTCAGGATGCAAGGACATTGGGATGAGAGGTGAATTGTCATATGTGTAATAATTCAGTAGCTACAACCTCTGAAATGGTTTTTGAACAAGAAGTTTATCTTCTGTGCTTGTTTACTCTTTAACCTCCATTTGAATGTAACATTACCCAACTCCATAGGACATCTGTTAAATAGAATATCCGATTCACTCACGTTTTTCACCAGACCTTTTATTTTACATAGACTACTACTCAGAATAAATATTTTGTGATATTGCAGCAGCTCCACTAAGCCCAGAAAATCAGCCAATGGAGAGCTGTCAGATTTTAAAGATTCAATCTTTGGGGAAATAGCCAACGCTGGGTTTCCCGATAACATTGCAACTTAAGCGTTTACGATCATCTTAACTAACACGTTCGTTATTTTATAATGGAGTAATGCCTGTTTCTCAAACCAGCACGTAGATTGCTCATTATAAAGTTGAACTTAAGTGCTTCGTTACGGGAGCTGTCCGGTCCAAAGATGCTGATCACTTTGGCAAATATGTCCAGGTGTTTGTCTTCTCAAAATGAAAATAATGTGGAAATACTAACAAACATGGAAGCTGTTTGTAACCTTGCTGAGTTGCCAAAATGTATTAACTGTTACAGAATTCAATTAAATAAATAATTACGGCTTTGTTAAGACAGGGTTTCATATGTTTGCTCAGCTTAAAGATATTATTATTACTCGCAGAGTTAACGGGGAAAACGAGAGGCGGTGGAACATTTTTTACATCAATGAAAGTTGGTGTACAGATGTAACAACATTAAAGAGGATGTGCTGTCCTGATTTGGAATCGCTCTTTATTAACTGTAAGCCTTTCTACTCACTGTGGGAGTTTTCCTCATTTATTCTGGTGAGTGTGTATATCGCGCCAAACTCATGTTTGAATGCGGCGCTGCAACAGCTGGCTGATCAAATCACAGACACGGAACAACAATACCCGGACTCAGTTATTATTATTCTTGGGGATTTTAACAAAGCAAATCTCACACGTGAACTGCCCAAATATAAACAGCACATTACATGCCCCACCAGAGACAGGAACATACTGGATCATTGCTACACAACAATAAAGGATGCATATCACTCTGTCGCTAGAGCAGCTTTGGGACTCTCTGATCACTGTCTGGTTCTTCTTCTTCCAACCTACAGGCAGAAATTAAAATCAACCAAGCCAGTAGTAAGGACTGTAAAGAGATGGACCAATTAAGCAGAGCGGGAACTACAAGCCTGCTTCGATTGCATGGATTGGAGTGTTTTTGAAGCTGCAGCCACAGACCTGGATGAGCTCACAGATACTGTTACATCATAAATCAGTTTCTGTGAGGATATGTGCATTCCTACTAGGACTAATTTAAAGTTCAACAATGACAAACTGTGGTTTACAGCAGAGCTCAGGCAGCTTCATCAGGCCAAAGTGGATGCTTACAGGGGTGGGGATAAAGTCTTGTACAATCAGGCCAGGAACACACTGAACGAGGAAATCAGAGTGGCTAAAAGAAGATACTCTGAGAAGCTGAAAAACACTTTTTCAGCTAATGACCCTGCATCAGTGTGGAGTGACATGAAACAACTCACAAATTACAGGACTCCTACCTGTGGTGGACCAACAACTGGCTGACGACCTGAATGTGTTCTACTGCAGATTTGAAAGGCCCAATGTCACACCCCACACCCACTCTGACCTTCACTTCACACAAACACCAACACCTCCTGCAGCCCCCTCCTCCCCCCTCCTGCTACTCAACCTGCACTTACGATCTGTGAAGATGATGTGAGCCACGTCTTTTGGAAACAAAAGATGAGGAAAGCTTCTGGCCCAGATGGCATCTCACCAGCATGTCTTCGATCCTGTGCTAACCAGCTGGCCCCCATCTTCACACAGATCTTCAATAGATCACTGGAGCAGTGTGAAGTCCCATGCTGCTTCAAACGCTCAATCATTATTCCTGTCCCAAGAAACCAAAATTCACAGGACTTTATGACTACAGACCTGTCGCCCTGATGTCTGTAGTCATGAAATCATTTGAGAGACTGGTGTTGGCCCACCTGAAGAACATCACTGGACCCTTTCTAGATCCCCTTCAATTTGCTTATCAAGCAAACAGGTCAGTGGATGATGCAGTCAACATGGGATTGCATCATATCCTGCAACATCTGGACAGACCAGGGACATATGCAAGGATCCGTTTTGTGGACTTCAGTTTGGCTTTCAACACAATCAGTGAATAATTATTGTTATTGTACATATAATTATGCAACTCCAAGTATGAGGTAAATGAGCGAGTATTGACTCATAAAGGCTGAGGAAAGGGGCGCGCTTCATTATATTCACGATGAAATTAGGCACAGAATAGAGGTCCACCCTGATTCGCACAGAGCAGTTGGAGTGCTGACCTGAAGGTTCTTGCAAGACAGCCTGATCAACAAACCAGAACATTTGTTTCAGCCATTATGGGATATTTGCTAACATCTTATATTTTCTGTTTCTGTAAGGGGTGGGAAATTACAGATGCCACTGTTGGGCCCTTGAGCAAGGCCCTTGACCCTATCTGCTCCAGGGGTGCCATATCATGGCTGACCCTGCACTCTGACCCCAGCTTAGCTGGGATATGTAAAAAAAAAAAATAATAATTTCACTGTATATGTGCAAATGTATAATGTGTGATAAATAAATAAAATTATAAATTATAATTATAATTATTATTAGCCTTGATTGTGAAATGCTGAAGCGCCATCAGCTATAGAGTCATCATAATTCAACATGACCATATGGGAAGCCGACATGTTATTACCAAAATTTACAGTACCCTAGGATTGGCCACATTATGCCAATTTACCGACAAGCGGCATCTCCCATTAGACATTTTTGCATCGGCTCAACTGTGTCAGACCAGGGCCGAGTTCCAAACTGCATGCTACCATACTACTCGTACTATTTCTGCCATAGACATATATGATAGAAGTATGAAGAGTAGTATAGGTAGAATTGCATTCCGATCTCAGCCCTGGGTTTGCATCCCACCTTGAAACCAGTAAGTAATTGTGTTCACATAATCATTGACAAGTGCGACTCAGAGGTTGCATCCCGTGTTTTCATGAGCTGAATGGGTGGCTAAACAAAAAGTTAAAATGTGACGAGACTGCCGTATACCCAACAGACTCGTTCAGTGCGTGCAAGCCATTCGCGCATCACGAGCCGGCAGTGCTTCACTTTCGGTTCATCGTGCGAGTAAACGCACCCGCTTTGCTTCAGTTAGACTGCGCGGATGACAGCCTACATTCCGTGTTTCATTTCGTTTCTTTTTGCTTTCAGAACAACACCTGATGTAATAAGGAAAACACCACTGTTAATCCTTGAGATTTCCAACCCAGCATACAGGTACACCCTCCTTAAACCATGGTCACACTCAAAATTACTTTAAACGATTAAAAGAGAAAAAATAAACCCACATCGTGGCATTCAAAAATCTGAGTATATTTTCAATATACGTTAAACCTAGAAATAAAGTTTTAGGATTTTGCAAGTGCAATTTACCAAAAATGGCTAGTCAGACTTTAATTGTGTTTAGCCTCCCATTCAGCTAATGAAAACACGCTGCGTGATCATGAGAAAGGATTACATCAAGATGTAGATTGGAATGCAGGTGCGAAAAATTTCATATAAAAAAATCAGACTGCTCCTCTCTTGCTGTTGCTTGCGTGCTAATGATTAACCCTCTAAGCGAGTTTGAAAAATGTATGACATAATATAAGAAATGTTTAAGATTCCACACAATTTCATGATTAGTAATCAAATAAGCAAATTTGTGACATTAACTGTGTTAACTCATTTTGTTCAAAAGGACAGATTTTCTCTCATGAAAGCATTTTCGCAAGATGCTCTGTGAAAATTCACATGCAGGATCATGATTATATCGTAATCATTGGGTTATGCACAAATTTTACACTCAAACTACAATGCTGGTAATATAATTTGTAATGAAAAATGAAAGATTAAATTAGTGGGGGGGGGGTTGGAGGGGTGTCAGCACAGCCATTGACTAGGAAAATAAAAAATGGCACTACAGGTCAAAAAGGTTTCCGACCCCTGACTTATGCTATTAACCTTTATAAATCTGTTGACAGCACCCTAGTTCCCTATCTGTCACTCACTCGACGTTGTGTTGATGTAGTGACACTAGTGGTTGAACTTGGGAGTCCCAAACACCTCTGATATTAAAGGCCAATGAGAATTGGCAAGTGGAATTTGGATACCACTCCCCCGGACATACGGGTATAAAAGGAGACGGCTTGCATCCACTCATTCAGATTTGTTCTTTGGAGCCGTTCAGTGTAGAGCTTCCCACTGGTGTTCCATTCACCTCTAAAAGTGTACAAGCTGTTGGATATATGCCGCATTTACAGCGGGTTCTCTCTCCTCACACAGATAAATGCAGAGAACACCTCTGGGTGATTCAGCAGCCACACTTGAGAGAAATAAAAGAGTATATTTTCTCTAAAAGAGTAAGCACTGATGGAGAGCGTCTTTTTAAAGATGTCTTTCCGTCTACGTGCAGTTCCTGGTTGCGGTCGGTGTCTTTCATCCTCTTACAGCCACGATCGCTGTCTCATGTGGCCATAGTCACGCTGAGACAGCGTTCGTGGGTGGCTCACATTCTCACTGCGAGAGCGTGACCATGGCAACATTGCGATCACGGCTTTCTTTCATTCATAAAGAGAAAGCCACTCCAGCCATTCCCCGTCCTGGTCCTTCTGCTTAAATGCACAAGGCCGCGTCGGGGGCGATTTGGGGGCTTTAATGGGAGCATTTCTGCCGGGTGAATCCCCACGGACCTCCCATTCCCCAGCACGCTCGTTTCCACTGGTTGAGTTCATGGGTGAGTCAGGCAGCTCGCCCTAGGGCAGGCTTAATGTCTCATTCAGAGTTAGCGATGAGGATGAGATATCGATCACAGCATCGGAGAGCGCACCCAGTAAGAGGTCAACGCAGCGCTGACGGTCATGCTTGCCGGGCGCCGCGAGCGTCAGGCTGTAGTGGAACCCTCCACCCCGCCCTGAGCATTTGCAGCTGGATGATTGGTTCCTGGGCTCAGAGCGCCGCACACAACCCCGCTCTGCCCCAGTTCCTTTCTTCTCGGAAATGCACGAGGAGCTCACGAAGTCGTGGCGGGCACCTTTTTACTGCCCAGTCCCGTTTCTTGGGTTCTTCCACTCTCACTACCCTCGATGGTGGGGCGGCCAGGACATACATGGAGGTTCCTCGAGTAGAGCAGGCAATTGCGGTGCACCTGTGCCCGCAAAACGCTGCCACCTGGCAGAATCGTCTTAGGCTCCCGTCCATGGCCTGTAAGTTCACTTTGTCCTTGATGGCCAAGGCTTACAGTGCTGCTGGACACACCGCCTCCATCTTGCATGTCATGGCCATCCTGCAGGCCCACCAGGCAAAGGCTCTGAAAAAGCTGCACGAGGGTATTCCTGACCTGGGATTGATGCAGGAGCTGCGCCCAGTGACCGATGAAGGTCACTGCGCAGGCTCTCAGGCAGGCAATGTCCACTATGGTGGTCCAGGAGTGCCACCTGTGGAGATGAGCGACACTGCTTTCTTGACGCCCCCATCTCTCAAGGTGGCCTGTTCGGTGACACTGCTGAGGACTTTTCCCAGCAGTTCTCGGCAGTCAAGAAGCAGATGGAGGCGTGATTCCTCCACCGCCTACAGGCAGTCAAGATCCAGTACCCCGTCTGCTCGTCGCCAAGGGCGTCCACCTGCGGCAGGAACACTGGCTCTGACACAGCCAGAGCCAATGCATAGAGCATCCCGCAGGAAGTTGATGCTGCCCGTCCCTTCGCAGCAGGGGCGCTGCGGATGTGAGTCCTCTGCCTTCACACACCCAGCATTGACAGACATTCCCATGATCAGGCATATGTGACGCGCTACGAGGATGCCCAGCCTCCTCTCCCATCGCAGACCAGTCCTATGGTGGGTACACGGAGTGAGGTAAGTGCTCTAAAATTTCTCTCAGCACAGCCACGATTTCAGGACGCAAGGCCTCTCGACGTGGCAGCTCCTGCTCTGCCCTGCAGTGAGGCCCCATCCGCAGGTATGTCAAAGGCAATTGTCCCCTTGGTTCCTCTTGCATGGTGTCTGGAGGCATGGCTAGCTCTCTCCAACCCGTGGCACTGGCATCAGGACGATCTGACTCGGCTATGCGATTCAGTTCGCCAGGCGCCCGCCCATGTTCAGTGGCATCCATTTTACCTCACTAGCAGGCAAGGATGCCACTGTTCTGTGTGCGGAAATCACAGTCCTTCTAGGGAAGGACGTGATAGAGCCTGTACCTCCAGCCGAGATGAAAGTGTTTTACAGCCCCAACTTCATCATACCCCCCCAAAAAAGGGGGGTGGTGGGTTGCGGCCAATCTTAGACCTGCAAACTTTGAGTCGGCACCTGCACAGGCTCCCGTTCAAAATGCTGTTGCAGAAGCGCATTCTGTTATGCGTCCGGTGTCAAGATTGGTTCGCGGCAGTTAACCTGAAGGACGCGTACTTCCATGTCTCGATTCTGCGTCAACACAGACCGTTCCTGCCGGTTTGCCTTCGGGGGTCAGGCATATCAGTACAAGGTCCTCCTCTTCGGTCTGTCCCTGTCACCTCATGTCTTTTCGAAAGTCGCAGAGGCAGCCCTTGTCCCACTAAGGGAAGTGGGCATCTGCATCCTCAATTATCTCAACGATTGGCTGATTCTAGCTTACTCTCGAAATTTATTGTGTGTGCACAGGGACCTGGTGCTCGGACACCTCAGCCGTTGGGGCTTCGGGTCAACTGGGAAAAGAGCAAGCTCGCCCTCAGGACAGAGTTGGACTCAGTCACTATGACAGCGTGCCTCACGAGCGAGCGTGCTCAGTTGGTGCTGAATTGCCTGAAGTCATTTGGGGGAAGTACAGCAGTCCCACTGAAACAATTTCAGAGGCTCCTGGGGCATATGGCATCCTCACGCCAGTTACGCCGCTGGGGTTGATGCATATGAGACTGCTTCAGCACTGGCTTCAGACTCAGGTCCTGACATGGCACAGCGGGACGCATTGCGTGGCAATCACGCTGATCTGTCACCACACGTTCAGCCCTTGGATGGACCTTGCATTTCTATGGGCAGGGGTTCCCCTAGATCAAGCGTCCAGGCATGTCATTGTCACAACAGACACATCCAGGTCAGGTTGGGGCGCCATTTGCAATGGGAACGCAGCCTCGAGCTCCTGGACAGGACCTTGACTGCGTTGGCATACCAACTGCCGTGAGTTGCTGGTGGTGTTGCTGGCTCTGCGGAGGTTTCAGCCATTTATCCAGGGCAAGCACGTGTTAGTCCAGATGGTCAATATGGCAACGGTAGCATATATAAATCGCCAAGGCGGTTTATGCTCATGTTACATGCCGCAACTCACCTGCCACCTCCTCCTTTGGAGTCAGCAGCGACTGAAGTCGTTGCAGGCCACTCACATCCCAGGCGAACCCAATCATGTGGCAGACACGCTGTCACGACAGGTGACACTCAGAGGAGAGTGGAGACTCCACCCCCAGGTGGTTCAGCTGATTTGGAGTCGATTCGTGAAGCGCAGGTAGACCTGTTTGCTTCCCAGGAATCCTCCTACTGCCTGCTATGGTACTCACTGGCTGAGACCCTGCTCGGCACTGACGCGTTGGCACACAGCTAGCCCTGGGGACTGCACAAATATGCGTTTCCCCCAGTAAGCCTGCTCGCACAGACTCTGTGCAAAGTCAGGGAGGATGAAGAACAAGTCGTGTTGGTGGCACCATACTGGCCCACCCAGACTTGGTTCTCAGAGCTCACGCTCCTCATGACAGCCCCTCCCTGGCAAATTCCCCTCCTTTATGCCTTGAAGTGGCGTCTGTTCACGAATTGGTGTTCTCCCCTAGGTGAAGAACCTCAGAGGTGCACAGTCAGGTCGGTGCTTTCCTTCCTGCAGGTGAGGTTGGACCTCCAACCTCACCTGCAGAGGAGGATTGAGGATTGCCCACTGGATTGTGGATGCCATTGCTTTGGCATACCAGCCCAGGGCTCCCTGTGCCCCCTGGGAGTACGAGCACACTCCACTAGGGGTGTGGCATCCTCCTGGGCTCTGGCGAATGGCGCCTCTCTAACAGACATCTGTAGAGCATCGGGCTGGGCGATACCCAATACCTTTGCGGGATTTTACAATCTTCGGGTTGAGCCAGTTCATCCTGTGTGTTAGCACGTGGGATAGGTGCTCCATATGTGGTGGTTCCCTGTCGGTAATCCCATATGAGGTATTTTCCACGGTATGGTTATCCTGATGGTAAACCCGTGTCTTCCCTTGGGCAGAGTTCTGCTCTGCCACCAGTTGCTGCGCTTGTAAAGCACCTCACTTCCAGGTAGGACCTACCACGGGGACTTCTTTCCATGTGTGGTACTTCCCAGTTGGTAAGTCCATGTGACGTATTCTCCACATGTTAACCTCCCCTTCGGGCAGGATGTGGTCTCTGCGGTGTCTTTTCTCTGTGGGGAAAAAGAACACCTTCTCCAGTGCGAATATATCTTGGTCCCAGCTGTGAATTTTTCATTTTCAAAAAGGAAAAGAGAGAAAAAGTAAAACGGCTGATGTGACCTATTCCCATTGTAAGTACGTCTGTCCCCCCTTTGAGGTATGAGGGACTATGCGACATATCTGGGGCATTGGTAAGGTTACGATGGGGCCGTGTGCACTTGTTACTAGGCACGCGGTAACTTGCCTGCATCTGCACTGCCGATCCGTGTAACACAGTTCAGCTGGTTGTGGCATTTTGTCGACACAATGTCAAGTGAGTGACAGACAGGGAACGTCTTGGTTACTGTAGTAACCTACGTTCCCTAATGGAGGGAACGAGATGTTGTGTCCCTCCTGCCACAACACTGAACTACTCACTGAAATGGCCGAGACACTGTCTCAGCTCCTCAGCACAAACCTGAATGAGTGGATGCAAGCCATCTCCTTTTATACAGGGGAGTGGCATGCAAATTCCACTCGCCAGTTCTCATTGGCCTTTTCTCAAATATCAGAGGTGTTTGGGGCTCCCAAGTTCGACCCCTAGTGTCACTACATTGACACAACTTCTCGTTCCCTCCATCAGAAAACGGAGGTTACAACAGTAACCAAGATGTTTTGAAGCCCTTTGCAGATGCTCCTGGCCAAGTTAATCTAGTTCCCACATAATTATATACATTTTCAATTTGTAATTCTTAGTAGGAAAACAATTTCACTATACTAAACACTAGAGTTGTCACGATAACATAATCATATCTTACGATACTATACCAACTAAAGTATCATGATACCAAGCAGTATCATGATACCACACGATAGTGTGTTAATTCTTAACCCAGTTTGTCATAGTGATTCTTAGAAACTAGCCATTCCACTTATTGTTCCGGAAGTGGTGAAAATAACTGATGGATGAACTGGGAGAAGGCTCAAATTGACTAACTTGTTACCTAATACATTCTTAGTTTGACTAGTTTGAAGAAGAAAAAAAAAACTTAGCTGCATCAAAAAAGCCAGTTCAAACGGCAACGGATTTAAACTTTTATTCCACTAATCTTTGATTATTTGAATGGTGGTAACATAAAATTAAAGATATTGTAACACAGAAAAGACTACTGTTTCATTATTACAACCGCTTCAGCCCCTCTCATTACAACCACTTCAACCCCTTTCATTACAACCACTTCAGCCCCTCTCTCCAGGTAAAGAGCAGCACGAATGCAGATTACACACACACCAGTTTGATTGCATGGCTCAGGTACGTGATCAAACCGTGACCAAACGGATCTGGGCTGCATTTCCCAAAGGCAATTGTAATTGGGAAAAAAAATGAATGAGTGCAACGTTCTATTTTTTAGAGAAACGGTATTTCTGTAAATGTTAAGATAAAGCATTTAGGTTAAATGAAGTGGCATGAACCGGTGTGTATTCTGCAGTGGGATGTGTTTGAAGGTATTTAATAAGGTTGCTGGTGTTCCCCCTTTGGCTTGAAATCTTTGTAGGCATTCATGGCAGATGGGTTTTCCCGGTCTCATTAGGCAAACCCCAAACTAATTCCAAATCTCATTACGTGAATTGTTTTTAAAAAAGCTTCTCACTCTCCAAAGTTTTATTTAAATCCATATTATCCATTAGGAGACACAGCCGCCAAATTAAGACGCTGGGATTTCAGATGTGTGTGTGTGTGTGTGTTTAAAGCATGGGAAAACCACACACTGACAAATTTGGGGGGGTGCTCCGTCACTTTGTTTATATATGTTTACATTTACTGCAAACCATATGATTACGTGTCTTGTATAATCTTGATATCCTTGGTCGTCTGTTAAATATACAGTCCCTCCAGGGTTTTGCGATCTTGAGATCTGCCAAATTCAACCAATCTCCACATTATTTACGGTAGCTTGTCATTTTTTATAATTTCCACAAATTTTCTGCAAAAAACGTAAATCTTAGGGAATCCCATCGCTTTCCTTCATGTTTGACAGCGGCAAAACAAATGCTTGAAAAGCCTGAAGCATTCGCAATATATCCAAATGCACAGCTGCCGTTTGTATAATCTCCACAGTAACAGTGTAAGCGTCTCCCTTGTCTCCTTCACATTGTGCGTCCCCTATCAAAATCCTTGTCTAAACTTTTGCGGGATCGCAGACAGCACACATACATCACAACTAGTGTGTAATCTTCATCCTGCATGCTGAGATTAGTGCCCCATTAGTTGTGTAGAAAAATGTGATTCAAATTTGAATTGCTTAATACAATACGCTACGAATCTAAAAATGGCAATTTATGCTGAACACTTTGCTGAAAATAAATGTTCATAAATGTTTTTTACTGATCACATACAGTACTGTGCAAAAGTCTTAGGCACATAAGATGTTTCACAAAAGAATTTGTCTTAAGATGGTTATTTATATCTTCAGCTTTAGTGTGTCAAAAGGAAATATAAATGTTAGACTCCCAAACATTACTTTTGCAAATAGAAAAGATTAGAATAGAAGAACAAGGAGCCCTGCAACAGATGTCATGGCCCCCACAAAGCCCCACTGAACATCGTGTCAGTCTGAGATTACATAAAGAGACAGAAGCAATTGAGACCTAGGAGAATTGGGGCTGTTTTAAAGGCAAAGGTGGTCACACTGAATATTGATTTAGCTTTTTTTTATGTTTCTGGACTTTGTATGACATTAAGTGATAAATGAAAACTATTTATGTCATTATTTTTGAAGACATCCTCACTATGCAACATTTTTCAAAAGTGCCTAAAACATTTGCACAGTACTGTACATACATGTATGCAACATATATGTAAAAATGTGACAAAAATTTCATTTTCAAATATGTAAATGTTTTTTAAACACTTGTGGAATTTCAATTTGTACATAAATTCTCAAATATATGAACTCTAATTGTATTTGTTTGTATGGCCATAAATCAGACAATGTAATAATTGCAACAGGCATAATTATTGAATCCTCATTTGTGTTTTTAGTTAACCTTTAGTTTTCTTGCATTGTCTGAGGCAGAAAATTTTAATAAAAAATAATTAAGCGTCTTCCAATATCCACAGGATTCACCTAAATGTATGTTTTGTCTGTGTGTGAGATTTTTTTTTCTTTTTCTGCCTGCTAACAGCATATTAAGTTATTGTGACCTGAAATATTTACATGTAATTGCATTTACAATGTAATTAATACAATTACATAGGTGTATAATGATGATTTGTGAGTTTTCACTGCAAAACAACCCCCAAAAATGCCGCAAATTGCATCGCAAAATTTGAGAAAAGTCGCAGGAAATTCAGTCATTTTGGGTCGCAAAACTCAGGAAAACGTGCCGCGAAATCCTGGTGGGACTGAATATAATATGTTATCCATTAAATCAGGAAGCCGGAGGCCGATGTAGTGAAGAAACGGTCCAAATTCCAACAGCAAGGTTAAGATATTCCAGACACATTCAGTGATAAACGGTGCTAACTCTTAAACGGCTTAGAAAATATTTTCCAAAATAGTATTACTGTAAAACATGGAAAGCTAATAATATACTTCAAGCTTGTTTTCATTATTTTCACTCGATATTATGAACATTTGCCTGCAAAAGCCGTCGCAATGTGAGTTACCCCGGGAAGAGGTCCTCCTGTCGCAGCGGTAAGACAGAGACAGGTCAGATTTTTGCGCCATGTGTTGAGAGCTCGTTGATTATGAAAACGATCATTTATTTTTGATCATTTTTATTTTATTTCAGTTAGTTTTTTTAATATCTTCTGTTAGTTTTGTTTAGTTTTATTTTTTTCATTTATTTTAAAATATTTATTTTATTTCAGTTTATGAAAATGTTTTTTAATCAATAGTTTTCCTTTTCGTTTCAGTTTTAGTTTACGAAAATAACCTTGGATTCAAATTAAGGTTTTAGTGAAAATAATATTTACTACCGTACATACAACATAACTTATGGTACTACCGTATGAATGGTACTACCGTTTAAAAAAATACTGTGGCACCACCGGTATTTTGAAGCTTTAGTATCGTGATAGCAATAGTAGCACGCTGTGCAATACTGTGCAACCCTACTAAACACAGATAAGCACATTATAGTATTCAAATAAAACAAATAATCTTTAATTCCTATGTATATAGTAGTGCTGTCAGTCGATTCAAATATGCAATAGCAATTAATCACATTCATTTTTATATTTAAATGTATATATTAATCACAGATTTTGAAAGTGCTACAATTTGATTATATATACAGTATACACTTTTTTCCCCTATATCCTTTTTTTTTTTTTTTTTTTTGTCAAAATGCATTTACTCCCTTTTAAGGAAATAAAATAAAACAATGTGTAACATAAAATTTACATTTTCCACAAAAAAAAAAAAAAAAACTTTTACAGTATAAAGACAGAAATGTACTAAAATAGTACCAATTCAAGTAACATTAAACATTAAACTGGGAGGTTAACTAATTTAAAGAACTACTGTATGTTCTTGAATATAAGTCGTGTTTGTTTGTTTTTTTCATCATCTGAAAGGTCCTGTGACATAGTCTGAAGCTACTTATTTACATAATTTATATGTAATTGATGTCATAACATTATTGTTCTAACAATCTCTAGACCTCAACTCCTCACATGGCCACAAAATGATGTTTCATCACATATGTAGGAAAAACATTCAGCCAGTGAACTGGATAATTGGTGCATAGAAAAGAGGGTTGCAAATATCAGAAATATCCACAGAAAGACAGTCACAAACATTAATAAATAAATAGAATACAACAGGCATGCTGTTTTACTCAGACTAAAAGCTGCTTATTTGTATAAAGCATATAATTACATATCTAAACATATGTGGCTTTTTTTTTCAAATGTGGAGTTTTTTTCATAGAACATAAACAAAATATAAAAAACTGTTACACACGATTACTTAAAGCATGTGCTCCTGATTAAAACATGGCCAAATAGCGCGTGATACGATGTGTAGATCCTGAGGTAATTTTCATGGATAAGTTTTGACATGAGCGGCTGAAGCAAGTAGGTATAGCTGCAGGCCAGAGACCTCCAAATGGGGACGGAATCTCCAAAAGAGGGTGGGGTTACTCCAAAATTGAGCAGGGTTACTCCAAAAGGGGGTTCAGCCAACTCCAATAGGGGGCGTCAATTCCACTCACAGTTAAGGTTAGGGAAAGGGTTAGGTTTGGGGCACCCTGTATCTTGAATGGCGATTTGGAGCTCACGCCCCTTTTTGGATCAATGCCTGCAGCTATACCCTTCTTGGCTGAAGGGAAGTCAGGCGGCTGCTCCCAGGTGCTAGTACCTGCACTATACAACCTCTGTCAGTGACTCTTCTAATAAGATGCAACCTGTCTGTAATTTTTTTTTCCTTTTTTTCTGAACAACACATTTTTGACCAGGTGCAACTTTATTTTCGAAAAATACAGTAGTACCAATAGGTTGCGTATTCATTGCAATGTGAATTAAATCTCTTAAAACCTCATCCTTTACAACAGGGGTCGGCAACCTTTTAGACATGAAGCCCTTTTTAAGTTTTCTTGTTAACCCTTGTGCACTGTTCGTTTTAGACACACTTGTATTGCTCGTGGTCAGATTTGACTGAAAACAATAAACATGTCTAAATTTTTATTTTTTATGAAAGAAATATAATAACACTAACTGGTTATCCTCTAATCAGGGAAGGTTAACAACAGTTATGGATGGTCTTAACAATTTAATATTATTTTTCTTCTTATTCATTTTAATCAACTTAATTTGTTTGTATTTTTTTTATTTTATTTTTATTTTTTTTATGTATCTTGTATTTTCTTAAAAATGTATATGTAAAGCACTTTGAATTGTCATTGTGTATGAAATGTGCTATATAAATAAACTTGCCTTGCCTAACTTCAACTTCACAGTAAAAACATTAAAGTTGTGCATTTTGGAGGGATTTTTATTTGTATCTTTATATTTCTCAAATACAGTGTTAATTTGCATAAGCAAATTTATGTACATTTTACTACAGTAAAAACCCACACTTTTATAAGTTGAAACATGAAGAAAATATGAGAATGTGTGATGTAATGGTCAGAATGCTGCCACTGGATGCAAAAAAAAATAATAAAAAAATAAAAAAAAATAAAGAATTTGGAAACTTGAACTTCATGCCATGGCAAAAATAACCAGTAGATCGCTGCAGAGATCCACTAATTCATTCCTGGTCGTAAACTGGTTGTAAGATGAATGTGTGTGTGTGTGTGTGTGTCTGTGCATGTGTTCTACATTGTGGATGTGTAAAGCCCCTTTCACACAGCGAGCCCAGAATGAATACCGGAAAAGTTGTTCCGGCAACTGTTCTTGCACTGCACGGTTTTGCTCATTCACACTGCCCCAGCTTTTCCATAATCTGTGCTTAACTGCATGCCGATGCAAATATAGAAGCCTAAAGAAGAGCGATGTGGCTGAAGTCATCACTAAGTGGGGCACGTGGTTAAGTGTGTTTGAGAAACATTCGAGCGGATTCAAGACTAAATCCATCATCATATCATCACAACAGTGATTCCAGAAGAGACATAATGATGAGTTAACACCAGAGAACAAGACAAGATACCTGAAAAAAACTTGACATGATAGGAGTGGAATGCTGCTTATAGGCTTTATTGTTGTTACATTGCATATTACTGCATGTTTGTGTTTAATAAAATTAATTTCACCCCCATTATTATTAAATCCCCCTTCTTTTTTTTTTTATTTTTTATTTTTATTTTTTTATTGTATGTCTACTATTTTAACCTCCCCTTACAAAAATCTAAACTTGATGCAAATTTGACACAAGTTTGCCACTCTTTATTTTTACATGCAAATGAGCATGTGATTCACTGCATGAGTAAGGGGTCTTTGCTTTCCACCACGAGTGGGTGGGGCCTCCTTGCCAACTGTATCTATAGAGTTGTTCAGGGTTAGGGAGTAACAGCGGTGAAACACTTTATTATGATGTGTTACATTTATATGAGCAGACAGAGGGTGCTTTTACACTGTTTAAAAGGATGGGATGTGATGTCATTGAAGAAAAAAGATTTGGTTGTACTCAAAAGTACCAGTACTTCAGTACCAAGTTGATACTAAAATAAAAAAGATGTAATGATACCAGTGTTTCTGCAGTACCGGTAGTACTGAGCACCGACTCTGTCCGGTACCAGTGTGCAGTATGACTGACACACGACTGCTTTAAAATACTCACAGGCTTATTTTGAACATGTGCTCTGTTACTCCTTTTGCACTGAAATGGACAATTAATCACATTAAAATCATTACATGTCCTAGTGTGATTTATTAAACCGCTAAAGGCTGCGATCTTAGTGTGAAGAGCTGCGTACATTGAATGAATATATAAATCCGACCGCTCATACTCTGGAAACTCTACAGACATTGAGAATCATTCATGTTGTACCCGATGACAGAGCAGAGCACTAATCCACTGTGAACCACGCAACACATGTAAACTATATATTTATATAATTAAATCACAGCATTTGCGCTTTAATCTCAACTCAAACTTTTATTTATATAGCATTTAAAACAACAGAGTTGACCAAAGTGCTTCACTGTAATACAATTTAAAACATATAATTTCAAAATCTAATACACAAAATAAAACACACAAACACCAGTAATCTAAAATCCAAATACTCCACAATCGTGTCCTACATTTCATTTGTCAGACACAAAGGCCAGTGTAAACAGATGAGATTTCAGATGTGACAAAAGTACTCAATGATCACACTGAGGCCTGGCCTGTCTGAACTGTTTATCTGGAAAAGCGAAGCATCCTGCAAAATACATACGTCATAATAAAAGCACGATTCAAAATAAAATCTAAATGCCTGAAATTGAAGGAATTGTGACAGATATCTGTAACAACTGTATAGCAAAATGTAATATTCACTGTAATAATAATAATAATAATAATAATAATAATAATAATAATAATAATCAAGCAATACATCACAAGCAAGACTGCTGTTGAATATAAGTTTTCCACAAAAAAAAAAAAAAAAAAAAAAAAAAATGCAATAACATGTTGAACAATTCCATTTTCACTTGTTACATTTTTAAGAATTAATTGATTAGACACCATTTTGATGATGAAATTAAACTTTAAAACATGGAGTTCTGGAAAATAATAATAATTATTCAACTATAATTATAAAAATAATTATTAAAAATAACTAAAGGTTTGTTCATTATCATATTAGCATATTTTTGCTGTGGTATCGAAATTGGTATCGCGAACAGTGAAATTTCACTTGTATCGGTACCGACTACTGAAATTTTGTTACCATGACAACACAATTGTATACACTATGTAAGGTTTTGAAGTAAGTTTGGAGCAGCAGAAATAGTTAACCTTGTGTACAGTGCATCCGGAAAGTATTCAAAGCGCTTCACTTTTTCCACATTTTGTTATGGTACAGCCTTATTCCAAAATGGATTAAATTCATTATTTTTCTCAAAATTCTACAAACAATACCTCATAATGACAATGTGAAAGAAGTTTGTTTGAAATCTTTGCAAATTTATAAAAAAAAAAAAAAATTTTAAAAATGAAAAAAAAAAAAAAAAAATCACATGTACATAAGTATTCACAGCCTATGCCATGACACTCAAAATTGAGCTCAGGTGCATCCTGTTTCCACTGATCATCCTTGAGATGTTTCTACAACTTGATTGGAGTCCACCTGTGGTAAATTCAGTTGATTGGACATTGGGTACAGAAAAATTTCTGCAGCATTGAAGGTCCCAATGAGCACAGTGGCCTCCATCATCCGTAAATGGAAGAAGTTTGGAACCACCAGGACTCTTCCTAGAGCTGGCCGCCCACCCAAGCTGAGCGATCGGGGGAGAAGGGCCTTAGTCAGGGAGGTGACCAAGAACCCGGTGGTCACTCTGACAGAGCTCCAGCGTTTTTCTGTGGAGAGAGGAGAACCTTCCAGAAGAACAACCATCTCTGCAGCACTCCACCAATCAGGCCTGTATGGTAGAGTGGCCAGACGGAAGCCACTCCTCAGTAAAAGGCACATGACAGCCTGCCTGGAGTTTCCCAAAAGGCACCTGAAGGACTCTCAGACCATGAGAAACAAAATTCTCTGGTCTGATGAAACAAAGATTGAACTCTTTGACCTGAATGGCAAGCGCCATGTCTGGAGGAAACCAGGCACCGCTCATCACCTGGCCAATACCATCCCTACAGTGAAGCATGGTGGTGGCAGCATCATGCTGTGGGGATGTTTTTCAGCAGCAGGAACTGGGAGACTAGTCAGGATCGAGGGAAAGATGAATGCAGCAATGTACAGAGACATCCTTGATGAAAACCTGCTCCAGAGTGCTCTGGACCTCAGACTGGGGCGACGGTTCATCTTCCAACAGGACAACGACCCTAAGCACACAGCCAAGATAACAAAGGAGTGGCTCCGGGACAACTCTGTGAATGTCCTTGAGTGGCCCAGCCAGAGCCCAGACTTGAATCCGATTGAACATCTCTGGAGAGATCTGAAAATGGCTGTGCACCGACGCTCCCCATCCAACTTGATGGAGCTTGAGAGGTCCTTCAAAGGAGAATGGGAGAAACTGCTCAAAAATAGGTGTTGAGGCTGTAATTGGTGCCAAAGGTGCTTCAACAAAGTATTGAGCAAAGGCTGTGAATACTTATGTACATGTGTGGTGTTTATTTTTTTTTATTTTTTATAAATTTGTAAAGATTTCAAAAGCTTCTTTCGTGTTGTCATTATGGGGTATTGTTTGTAGAATTTTGAGGAAAATAATGAATTTAATTCATTTTGGAATAAGGCTGTAACATAACAAAATGTGGAAAAAGTGAAGCGCTGTGAATACTTTCCGGATGCACTGTAAATTGTCATGTGAACCTTTAGCTTTATACTATGCTAAAATGCTTTTTCTCGACCTTTTTACACACACCTGTTACCAGCCACGATTAATTAATTATTTTTTTTCAAGAAACTCCATGTTCGATCATATATATATTTTGTCAGAAAATGTATTTTTAATGTAAGTGTATTTTGTTTTACTATACTGGCAGATGTTTTTTACACTTCCCAGCTAACACAGTTACGTTGTGAAGATGTACTTAAACCGGACCATATTTGTCGCAGTGATGTACCAAAATAACGTTGCACTGACGTAACTAACTTTGTGATTCCCCTGTTTGTCGTGGCGACGTTATTGTACTACGTTGCTGGGACGTGGTGTGTATGTTCCAATGAAAACAAATATATTTTCGTACCAACATCGATGCCAGTATGTTTGTCAATGCATTCTACTCATGTAGTCATGTTTTAAATACCACCTTACCTGCAGATAACTAGGGTTGAACTTGGTTCCTCCTTTAAAGATCAGGTGGTGAACCAGCAAGCGATGCCCGGGAGGAGGCTAGCCTTGCCATTGCTGTGTCCGGTACGTGCTTTGCGTATATATTTGGACCACACAGAGAGCTTTAGATGCTCCGAGCAGCTCTTTGTCTGTTTCGGGGGACAGCAGAAGGGGAATGCTGTCTCCAAACAGAGGAATGCCAATTGGATTGTGGACGCCATCCAGTTGGCATGCCAGGTCCAGGGTACGCTGTCCCCTTTGGGACTACGAGCGCACTCTACCAGGAGCATAACCTCCTCCTGGGCCATGGCCAATGGCACCTCTCTAACAGACATCTGCAGGGCAGCGGGCTGGGCAACACCCAATACCTTCACAAGATTTTATAATCTCCGGGTTGAGCCAGTTTTGTCCCGTGTATTGTTAGGTACAAACAGGTAAGGATGTGGGTAGCTGGCTGGGTGTACCGCTGTCACAGAAGCGCCTTTCACCTTCTGAGGGGAAGACGTGTGCTCTTTCATCCATGTGAGTTCACGGGATCGGTGAACTCTGGAATCCTCCCTCAGCACCTGTAGCAAGCAAACTCGGCAGAGGAATTCGACGCCAGGCCCAGTACTTGTGTCAGTATGCCCTGTTCAGGTCAGCCCCTGTACTTGGATAGGTGCTCCAGATGTGTGGTTCCCTGTCGGTAACCCCATATGATGTAATCTTCCACGGTATGGTCTCCCTAATGGTAGACCCATGTCTCCCCTTGGGCAGAGTCCCCTCTGCCACCGGTCGCCATGTTTGTAGAGCTCCATCCCCTCCGGGTAGGACCTACCATGGGGACTTCCTCCACATGCAATACTGCCGATAAAGAATCAGTAAGCCCATGTGATGCATTTCCACACAGTTACCTCCCATTCGGGCAGGGTGTGGCCTCTGCGGTGTCTTTTTCCAAGGACACCTACCCGACGTGAATATGTTTTGACCCCAGCTGGAATCAAGCGAATTCTTTCTCCAGGAGAAGAAAGAAGAGAAAAGGCCGAACCAGCTGGTGCAGCCTGTTCCCATTGTGGGCACGTCTGACCCCCCCCCCCCTTATGCTTTCTGGGGAAGAGGGTCCATACGACATGCACGGGGCATTGGGAAGTTTACGATGGGGCCGGTGCACTTGTTATTTGGCATGCAGTGGCCTGCCTGCACCTGCACCACCGATCCACATAACACAATCCAGCTGGTTGTGGTTTTTCATATAGGGACCCCTACATCGACACAATGTCGAGTGAGTGACAAATAGGGAACATCTAGTTTACTGTTGTACTGAACGAGACGTTGTGTCCCTCCTACCACAACACTGAACTACCTGCTGTGATCACCGGGACTCTGTCTCGGCTCATCAGCATAAACCTGAATGAGTGGTTGCACACCAGCTCCTTTTATACCCGTATGTCCGAGGGAGTGGCATGCAAATTCCACTCTCCAATTTTCATTGGCCTTTTCTCAAACATCAGAGGTGTTTGGGGCTCCCAAGTGTGACCCCTAGTGTCACTACATCGACACAATGTCTCATTCCCTCCATCAGGGAACGGGGGTTACAACAGTAACCTAGACGTTTTCTGTTCAAAAGTAACAATGTGTGATATGACACTCATAGTTTGACTTGGCAGTATATAATAAAATACTTATTTGTGGTTTGGGTGGCACCAAATGAAAAAAGAGAGAGAGAAACCTTTAAAAAAACACCAGAGAAAAGTGATGTCCACTGGATAGATGCAGAGTCTGAATGAGTTAAATAAGGCAAGTTCATCACTCATGCAATATTTAGCATTTTACCACAGTGAGTAATATTTGCATTAACCTAATTCATGTGAACATATGCTAGTAGACACCCATCTATATAAATGCAGAGAGAAATCAGAATCAGAATGAGCTTTATTGCCAAGTAAGCTTACACACACAAGGAATTTGTCATGGTGACAGAAGCTTCCAGTGCAAAGAGAATACAAAAAATATATACATATACATACAAACATTGAAATATACATAGAAACATATATATACTGTAAGTAAACGGTGAAATAAGAATAAAAAATAAGATTCAACAGATAAATATATAGAGGAAACTACAGAAGGGCAATATGTTATTCAAATATGTTATATTCAGGGTTGGGGAGTAACGGAATACATGTAACGGGATTATGTATTTAAAATACAAAATATAAGTAACTGTATTCCACTACAGTTACAATTGAAATCATTGGTAATTAGAATACAGTTACATTCAAAAAGTATTTTGATTACCGAAGAGATTACTTTGCATTTTATTGTCATTTTTTTCATTTAATATTTAGTCCTTTCAGATGGAAAATATGTAAATGATACGATCCAAAGTGCATTTGAACATCGGTGAAACACTTTATGATGTGTTACATTCATACGAGCAGACAGAGAAGTAAGTTTGAAGCAAGTTTGGAGCAGAAGAAATAGAAATAAACCTTGTGTAAATTGTCAGCTTTACGCTAAGCTAAAATGCTATTTCTAGCCATTTTTCATGCACGTTACCAGGCATGATCATATTTTTTTATCAAGAAAATTCATGTTGGATCATAAATTATTTTTTTCTAGTAAGACCTTTGATATTAGGGCAAAAATCATATTCTTCATAATAATTTTTGTATTGTTTTCCTGTAAAAATATCTAAAAATCCTTAAAACAAGATCAATTTAATTTATCTTGTTTCAGAAACAACACTGCATAAGATATTTAGGTTTTTCAGAGAATGTATTTTTAACATTTGTATTTTGTCTTACTGTACTGGCAGAGTTGTTATAGTCAAACAAGTGAACAAATCTACCAGTGCTGAAGAAGTAATCCAAAGTATTTAGAATACATTACTGACCTTGAGTAATCTAACGGAATACATTACAAATTACATTTTACAGCATGTATTCTGTAATCTGTAGTGGAATACATTTCAAAAGTAACCCTCCCAACCCTGGTTATATTCAGATATACAGTTATGTGCAAGGTAATTTAATGTATTGTGCAGAAGATGTAGGATATGTCAAATAAATATGAATGAATAGTTGAATATGCACATGATTGTATTGCCACAATGGAGAGTATTGGGGGCAGTTTTAACTGTTCATAAGGTGAATGGCCTGAGGGAAGAAACTGTTCTTGTGCCTGACTGTTCTAGTGCTCAGAGCTCTGTAGCACTGGCCAGAGAGCAACAGTTCTAAAAGGTAGTGTGCTGAGTGAATGGGGTCCAAAGCGATTTTTCCAGCCCTTTTCCTCACTCTGGAGGTGTACAGTTCTTGGAGGGTGGGAAGGTGAGAACCAATAATCCTCTCAGCAGTCTGGACTATCCTTTGAAGTAAACTGATGTCTGACTTGGTAGCTTATCCAAACCAGACAGTTATTGAAGAGCGGAGGATAGACTCAATGACTGCTGAGTAGAACTGGATTAGCAGTGCCTGTGGCAGGTTGAACTTCCTCAGTTGGCGAAGGAAGTACAACCTTTGTTGGGCCTTTTTCACAATGGAGTGAATGTGGGTCTCCCACTTCAGGGCCTGTGAGATGGTAGTGCCCAGGTACCTGACTGACTTCACTGCTGCCACAGTGCTGTTGAGAATAATGAGCAGGGTTAATGTTGGGTTGTTCCTCCTAAAGTCCACTATCATCTCCACTGTTTTGAGCGTGTTCAGCTCCAGGGTGTTTTGACCTCACCAGTGAGCCAGTCATTCAACCTCCCTTCTGAATGCAGACTCGTCGTCATTTTGGATGAGTCTGATGACTGTAGTGTCATCTGCAAACTTCAGGAGCTTGACAGAGGGGTCCTTGGCAGTGCAGACATTTGTGTACAGGGAGAAGAGTAGTGGGGAGAGCACACATTCCTGTGTACAACTCTGTACAACAGTGCTGATTGTACATGTGCTGGAAGTGAATTTCCCATCTCACAAACTGCTGCCTATTTGTCAGAATGCTGGTGATCCACTGACAGATAGAGGTGGGAACCGAGAACTGGGTTAATTTATTCCATTGGAGAGCAGGGATGATGGTGTTGAAAGCCGAACTGAAGTCCACAAATAAACTACATCATCCACAGACCTGTTAGCTCGATAGGCAAACTACAGGGGATCCAGAAAGGGTCCAATAATGTCCTTCAGGTGGGCCAACACCAGTCTCTCAAATTACTTCATGACCACAGACGTCAGGGTGACAGGTCTGTAGTCATTAAGTCGTACAATCTTGGGTTTCTTTGGGACAGGGATGATGGTGGAGTGTTTGAAGCAGCTGGGAACTTCACACTGCTCCTGTGATGTGTTGAATATATGTGTGAAGATTAGGGCTGCCCCCTGATAGTCGTCCAAAGGTTAGTGTATGAGAAGAGTCTTGGTCGACCAAGTTTTGATTGGTCAGTTGGTCGAAGAAAAAACTCCACATAAAAAAGACGAACACCGGTATTAGCACTGGTTGGACGCTAGGTGGTACTATGGGGTAATTTTCATTAAGGAGGGTTAGGGTTAAGCCTACACAATAAAGCAAGACACCTTGATTTCAAACTTAGAACTTTATTTTGTATTTATTTTAACAAATATTTCAAATGAAACTGGGAAAAAAATAAGTGCAATTAAAATGTGTTGTTCAACTTTTTGAAAGATGGTTTTAAAACAGTTGTCAACATCTCTCTCGCAAAGAACCTTCTTCATCCATGCATTCTCTACCAGTTGGGTATTTCGTTATCCGGGAAAATACATCTTGTGTGTGAATAAATTTGTTTTGTTCCCTCCTTCACGATATATATATATATTGCAATATCCAATGCATCGGCAACTCCGGGGCTGAAGGATCGGTGAATATTCTTGCTTTACTGATTTTGAAAAATTTGAAATTAATTTATTTAAAAAACGAAAAACTTAAATCAAATACATTTCTAAATTCAAATTGCACTCCAAACGAAACGAAAAAGCAATTAAAATAATGAAGTGATAAAAGAATAAAATATATATATATATATATATATATATATATATATATATATATATATATATATATATATATACCTTTCCATTTACCATCAGGCAAGAATCCGTCTTAACATCATGGCGGAAAATTACTTACACAAATGAAGACATAAAAACAATTATAAATATAAAAATAACAATTATAATGATGACAATAATCACTGAAATATAAATCATGGTTCGAGGTGAACATGTTTTTGTATTATTTTATGTTTTAATCACAGATGTAGGCTATAGGCTGCAGAGTTGGTCACAATAAACTGCTCTGTGGAAATAAAGTGAACTTAACTCAAAACACCTCCTGAGCTGAGATGTCTGAGGTCATTTGCAGCACTCATAGACGATACTGTTCTTGCAAAAAAAAAAAAAAAAATTCAGAAGACAGAAACAAAAAAAGAGTGAGAACTTTTTAGATGCGCGTGTTCCACGAGACTGCACGCCTCCGTATCAGTGTGCCATATATGCACGAAGAAGTGTTTCTTCAAGCGCGTGTCTGTGTGTCTACGGGCAAATTATTTGTAATATTAATTTGATAATAATAGCCTAATAATAATAATAATAATAATAATTTAATACATGGGAAAATGAGCCAAATATCATCTTGACATCGTCAAAGGCATCAGCTATTGGCGATCACTCTGACCATCGTCTATCCCGGAAATCATCGTCTGTCGGCACAACCCTAATGTGCATTTCTCTCTACAAATTAACAAAATGTTCAGACAGTCTCCTTGCTGGTTTTTCCAACACATTCAGAATCATTACCGCTTTTGCTGGTGTCGCTGTGGCTCGTTTCGTGCGCTTGTAAAATTTATATTTTAAAGGCTCATTATGGTTTAGTATTTCTCTGTAATATAGAACAGTGTTAGCAATGTTATTTATAACATTGTTTCTCAGCCCTGGAACTCAAACCATTTTCTTTTAGACAAGTGGGTGAAACACCGTCAGGGCCCTGTGCTTTCCATGTCTTTTGTTTCCGGAAGACCACCACACATCCTCTTCACAGATCTTAAGTGCAGGTTGAGTAGCAGGAGGGGGAGGAGGGGGTTTCAGGAGGTGTTTGTGTGAAGTGAAGATCAGAGCAGGTGTGGGGTGTGAGACTGGGCTTTTCAAATCTACAGAAAAACACATTCAGGTTGTCAGCCAGTTGTTGATTCCATACAGTGTTAGGAGATGGTGTCTTGCAGTTGGTAATGTCTTTCAGACCTTTCCACACTGATGCAGGTTTGTTAGCTGAAAACTTGTTTTCCAGCTTTTCAGAGTAGCTTCTTTTAGCCGATCTATTCTCCTTTGTCAGTGTGTTTTTGGCCTGATCAAACAAGATTTTATCCCCACTTCTGAAAGCATCCTCTTTGGCCTGACGAACTGCCTGAGTTTTGCTGTAAACCATGGTTTGTCTTTGTATGTTAAATAAGTCCTTGTAGGAATGCATATGTCCTCACATAAACTGATATATGATGTCACAGTATCTGTGAGCTCGTCCAGGTTGGTGGCTGCAGCTTCAAAAACACTCCAATCAGTGCGGTCAAAACAGGCTTGTAGTTCCAGCTCTGCTTCATTGGTCCATCTCTTTACAGTCTTAACTACAGGGTTAGCTGATTTTAGTTGCTGCCTGTAGGTTGGAAGAAGGTGAACCAGACAGTGATCAGAGAGTCCCAAAGCTGCTCTAGGGACAGAGCGATATGCATCCTTTAATATAGTGTAACAGTGATCCAATATATTTCTGTCTCTGGTTGGGCATGGAATGTGCTGTTTGTATTTGGGCAGTTCACATGTGAGGTTTGCTTTGTTAGAATCCCCAATAATAATAACATCTCAAAGACCGCAAGATCATGTAGATTTACACTCTACAATATCAGGAAGATAAGACCCTTCCTCTCTGAACATGCCACACAACTGCTTGTCCAGTCACTTGTCATAACTAGACTGGACTACTGTAATGCTCTCATTGCAGGCCTCCCTGCATGTGCAACTAGACCCCTCCAAATGATCCAGAATGCAGCAGCAGGTCTGGTTTTTAATGAACCAAAGAGAGCACATGTTACACCACTCCTTGTCTCTCTCCACTGGCTACCGGTTGATGCACGTATCAAATTCAAGGCTCTGATGCTGGCATACAGAACAGTTACTGGGTCTGCTCCAGCATACCTAAAATAATTTATGCAGAGCTACGCACCCACTAGAAGTCTGCGGTCGGCTAAGGAACGTCGCCTTGTTGTACCAGCACAAAGAGGCACCAAAACACTTTCCCGGACTTTCAGCTTCATCATACCACGTTGGTGGAACGACCTTCCCAACTCCATCCGTGAAGCTGACTCACTCTCTGTCTTCAAAAAAACGACTAAAAACACATCTTTTCCATGAGCACTTAACCAGTCATTAAAAAAAAAAAAAATAAATAAAATAAAATTTCTGTTGCACTTTATTCTATTTTGAATACTATTATGATGCTAGTGATACTTTGTAATACAGCACTTTTTATACCACTGTCTCCTAAGATGATTCGCTTATGTTTTCCTCTCTTGTAAGTCGCTTTGGATAAAAGCGTCTGCCAAATGAATAAATGTAAATGTAAATGTAAGTGAGTCCGGGTGTTGTTGCTCTGTGTCTGTGATCTGATCAGCCAGTTGTTGCAGCGCTGTGCTCACACACGCTTGTGGAGGACTGTAAACACTCCAACATCTCATGTTTTCATATTCTCAAAACTGGATTGAGCTCCTGCAATAAAGCCAAAACAAGCATCAGCAGCGACTATTATAATGTAATGTGAGGCTTTTACATTTACAATGCTCATGCTGGTCTCTTTGGTGAATTGTGCAGAAAAAGCTGCAGAGTTAAAATTAAAGCAGCCTTTGAGAGGGTAATGACAGTTTTAAAATCTCTCATGGTGCAGCATCCAGGCTCGTGATGAATCAAGAGCGAGCAGCAGTTGGAGTCTAAAATGAAGCAACACTTCACTACAGTAAATTTTATGAAAACAATCATGTTAAGTGACCAAATTAAAATAGCTAAAATTGAGCTATATAAATGTATCTGAGATTTTACCTCGGTGCGGTGTTTTGGAAAGAGGAGGCATGGCTAAATCAATGGCTCAGTCTCGTGGAAGTTAGACTAGCCAAAATCGCTTACAGCACCTTTAAGTTGAAACCTAAAAATAAAGCAGAAGTACACATATACAATTTAACGCTTGTATCATGAAAAAGTGCAGTGTGTCATAGCTGTCTGAATGTGATCTGCCATGTCCAACTTACTTCAGTGAATGTCAGAAAAACTAACATTTAAAGTGACAGAAAAACACATCATAAGCAATTTCACATAGTAAAGGGGTGGTGTAGACTCGCACCATCAACTCTTGTTGAAAAATACTTTCTGTGCTCCAACACGTAATCAGTTTTGATCGACTCTTCTCAGTAGCTTCAATGCATTAAACTGAACAGTTAGGCCTACTTTTATTTTGTTCATAGGATAATATTTTCTTTTCTTTTTTTTTCTCTTTTTTCTTGTTCAATGTTAATTGTTTTTTGTGTTATTGACTGCTGTCTACCAACTAAAATGCCTCCCAAGGACAATAAAGATTGAAAGTGAAAGTGCTAACCAAAAAATAAATAAATAAATCACGGTATCAAGGTGCATTGCAATGTTATTAATATTAAATACAGTAATAGAAAATTATATTAAAAAAATAATTAATAAATAATTTTCAATGATACTGCCCTGCAACTATTAAGTTGTGTATTTGATTAAGTAGATGCGTTTGTAATTTAGTTTGATTCTAAATGGGTCTACCTTCCTAAAAATAAAGAAAACTAGCTACACTTACAAGGTAAAACTACGCTTATTTCTTCAGACATTAGCATTTATTTAAATCAAAAACAATTAGGCTATTCATTTGCCTTTTATTTGTTGGTGTTTGTTGGTGTTTTCCTTTATTTTATTTTTTAATTTAGATTTTTGCACTAACAATGCCATTTTTTTTCTCTTTTTTTTCTTTTTTTTGTATGCCTGAAGCACTTTTTAAACTTTTTTTAAAAAGTACTTTACAAATAAAACATATTAGTAAGATTTTAAATACCCAAAGTATTCATACTAGTGATGTCAGATTCTTGAACAAATCGTTCTTTTGAGCTGATTCTCAGCAAGTAATCGATTGAACTAATTCACAACATCGAACTGAATTGAACCTTAGTTCCCGGTTGATGATGCAAGATGCACAGCTGAAGCACATGAACTGGCTATGCAGAACGTTGAACTGTCCGACTCATAAAGAACTGAATGAGTAGGTCCCACTAACTGTCGAAGTTTGCAGAGGATTACTGAGGAATTGTGTTGAGATGTTAATGGCAATAGCCAATTAAAACATTTATAAACCTTTTCATTAACATATGAATCAGTAACAACATACTAAAATGACATTAAATGCAAATGAGTAGTAGCCTGACACCAAGTTCGAAATGAACGTATTGGACTCATACAAGCTCTTACGAATTACTAGACCGGATACTGAACCAAAGAACCCGTTTGAAATGAAGGAATCAAACATACAGGCAGAATCGAAAGTCAACTTTTTGGTCGTGTCCTACTCAAAAGGAACCAAATGAGCCGGTTCAAATAACTGCTGAAGTTTGCAGAGGATTACCGAAGACTTGCTATGTGTTGAGATGTTAATGGCATTAGTCAAAGAAAACACTTATAAACCTACAGATGTTTCTATCTGTGAAAGAAACCCCATTACAGTGGCCGTCATCTTGGATTATGATGTTTATCATTTATTTGCTGCTATTCCTTAAAACTTTGCCCTATTTGCCTAAACAATGGTTCAAAATAATCTCCAGACTGATCCACACAGAATTAATAATACAATTTTGATTTTGTTGAAAAGTTATGTAAACACAAATTTAACGAGGTCGACATAAAGCAGGAAGTGAGGCTATGTCTTGCTAATGGTTTGTCGTATTGAAACACAACTTTGTAATCTTCATCAGGACCATGATCTGAGGGTACATGCAAAGTTTGGTGACAACGCCACCTATGGGTCAAGAAATGTGAAAAATGGCTATTTTTGCCTACAGGTAACTTTTGAACCATGTGTCCCAAAATCAAGAGTTTTGTGTGTGTAGATTCCTTGGGTCTAAAGGATTTCAAGGAAACACATATAAGCCATATATAATTTTACTCATATCAGCCATACTACCACTCTGGCACATTGATTTTTATCAAAAAGTTACAGTGCATCCGGAAAGTATTCACAGCACTTCACTTTTTCCACATTTTATTATGTTACAGCCTTATTCCAAAATGGATTAAATTCATTATTTCCCTCAAAATTCTACAAACAATACCCCATAATGACAACATGAAAGAAGTTTGTTTGAAATCTTTGCAAATTTATTAAAAATAAAAAATGAAAAAAATCACATGTACATAAGTATTCACAGCCTTTGCCATGACACTCAAAATTGAGCTCAGGTGCATCCTGTTTCCACTGATCATCCTTGAGATATTTCTGCAACTTGATTGGAGTCCACCTGTGGTAAATTCAGTTGATTGGACATGATTTGGAAAGGCACACACCTGTCTATATAAGGTCCCACAGTTAACAGTGCATGTCAGAGCACAGACCAAGCCATGAAGTCCAAGGAATTGTCTGTAGACCTCTGAGACAGGATTGTATCGAGGCACAGATCTGGGGAAGGGTACAGAAAAATTTCTGCAGCATTGAAGGTCCCAATGAGCACAGTGGCCTCCATCATCCATAAATGGAAGAAGTTTGGAACCACCAGGACTCTTCCTAGAGCTGGCCGCCCAGCCAAACTGAGTGATCGGGGGAGAAGGGCCTTAGTCAGGGAGGTGACCAAGAACCTGATGGTCACACTGACAGAGCGCCAGCGTTTCTCTGAAGAGAGAGGAGAACGTTCCAGAAGAACAACCATCTCTGCAGCACTCCACCAATCAGGCCTGTATGGTAGAGTGGCCAGACGGAAGCCACTCCTCAGTAAAAGGCACATGACAGCCGGCCTGGAGTTTGCCAAAAGGCACCTGAAGGACTCTCAGACCACAAGAAACAAAGATTGAACTCTTTTGGCCTGAATGGCAAGCATCATGCCTGGAGGAAACCAGGCACTGCTCATCACCTGGCCAATTCCATCCCTACAGTGAAGCATGGTGGTGGCAGTATCATGCTGTGGGGATGTTTTTCAGCGGCAGGAACTGGGAGACTAGTCATGATCGAGGGAAAGATGAATGCAGCAATGTACAGAGACATTCTTGATGTAAACCTGCTCCAGAGTGCTCTGGACCTCAGACTGGGGTGAAGGTTCATCTTCCAACAGGACAACGACCCTAAGCACACAGCCTAGATAACAAAGGAGTGGCTATGGGACAACTCTGTGAATGTCCTTGAGTGGCCCAGCCAGAGCCCAGACTTGAACCCGATTGAACATCTCTGGAGAGATCTGAAAATGGCTGTGCACCGACGTTCCCCATCCAACCTGATGGAGCTTGAGAGGTCCCGCAAAGGAGAATGGGAGAAACTGCCCAAAAATAGGTGTGCCAAGCTTGTAGCATCATACTCAAAGAGACTTGAGGCTGTAATTGGTGCCAAAGGTGCTTCAACAAAGTACTGAGCAAAGGCTGTGAATTCTTATGTACATGTGATTTATTTATTTATTTTTTTATTTTATTTTTTATTTGTATAAATTTGCAAAGATTTCAAACAAACTTCTTTCACGTTGTCATTATGGGGTATTGTTTGTAGAATTTTGAGGAAAATAATTAATTTAATCCATTTTGGAATGAGGCTGTAACATAACAAAATGTGGAAAAAGTGAAGCGCTGTGAATACTTTCCGGATGCACTGTAAATATCTTTGAAGAAATTTAGTATGCATCATTGACATCATGTTCTGAACGTACCAGAGCAGTTTGAAGACAGCACCACCTATAGTTCAAAAGATAATCCTCACTTGTGTGCCGACTCCAATCTTGGCATATCTTTTTGCCGTTCATGTCAACTGAGTGGCTAGGGCTGTCACGATTATGAAATGTGGCTGACAAGTAATTGTCAAACAAATAATTGCGATTATGGTGATTAATTGTCTGTTTTAGGGCTATGACAATTAATTGTCATATAAATTGTCATATTTTTTAAGGTGTGCTTTTTTCTGCATGTGTTCTTCATACACCTTAAGAAGTAATTTTTATTTAACTTGAAATATACACATCAAATAAAATAGGGATATATGATTTATTTTTAAGGCTTTAAAAAACTTATGAATGACATGAAAAATAATGTTTTAAATATCAAAATATTTCTAAATACTTAAAATATTTTAGTTTTGGTCAGTTTTACATTTACACTTGTTTTTGAACTCAGATATTTTATATTATATATTTTTATAAAAATTAAATATAATTTTATATATATTTTATAATATTTAACTAATATTTATTATATTATGTAATACTTCAATATTTCTGTCCTAATTTCTACATTTTTACCTTGCACGGAGATCGCTACCCTCCTACAGAAGGGCGCGATAGAACCTGTGCCTCCAGCCGAGATGAAGAAGGGGTTTTTCAGCCCCTACTTCATCATACCGAAAAGAGGCGGAGGGTTGCGGCCAATCTTGGACCTGTGAGTTCTGAACTAGGCTTTACACAGACTCCCATTCAAGATGCTGACGCAAAAACGCATTCTGGCGAGCGTCCGGCATCAAGATTGGTTTGCGGTGGTAGACCTGAAGGATGCGTACTTCCACGTCTCGATCCTTCCTCGACACAGACCCTTCCTGTGGTTTGTGTCCAAGAGTCAGGCGTATCAGTACAAAGTCCTCCCTTTCGGCCTGTCCCTGTCTCCTCGCAGGGCGTTCAAACAGAAAACAGCGGTTCCACTGAAACTTTTTCAGAGGCTCCTGGGGCATATGGCATCCTCGGCAGCGGCCACTCCGCTCGGGTTGATGCATATGAGACCGCTTCAGCACTGGCTCCAGACTGGAGTCCTGAGATGGGCATGGCGCCATCGGACACGTCGCATGGTCATCACGCCGGTCTGTTACCGTCTTTTCAGCCCTTGGACCGACCTCTCGTTTCTACGGGCAGGTGTTCCTCTAGAACTGGTCTCCAGGCGCGTCATGGTCACGACAGACGCCTCCAAAACGGGCTGGGGCACTGTTTGCAATGGGCACGCAGCTGCCGGCCTCTGGACGGGTCCGTGACTGCATTGGCATCAACTGCTTCGAGTTGTTGGCAATTCTGCTCGCCCTGCGGAGGTTTCGGCCATTGATCCAGGGCAAGCACGTGTTAGTTCAGACAGACAACACGACAATGGTAGCATATGTCAACCGCCAAGGCAGTCTGCGCTCTCGTTGTATGTCACAACTCACCCGCCATTTCCTCCTCTGGAGTCAGCAGCACTTCAAGTCGCTGCAAGCCACTCACATCCCGGGCAACCTCAACACTACAGCGGACATGCTGTCACGACAGGTTACCCTCAGGGGAGAGTGGAGACTCCACCCTCAGGTGGTCCAGCTGATTTGGAGTCGATTCGACAGGCACAGGTGCACCTGTTCGCCTCCCAAGAATCCTCCACACTGCCCACTCTGGTACGCCCTGACCGAGGCCCCCCTCGGCATAGACGCGCTGGCACACAGCTGGCCCCCTGGCATGCGCAAATATGCGTTTCCCCCAGTGAGCCTGCTTGCACAGACCCTGTGCAAGGTCAGTGAGGACGAGGAGCAGGTCGTCCTGGTAGCACCCTACTGGCCCACCCAGATGTGGTGCTCGGACCTCACACTCCTCGCGACAGCCCCCCCTGGCGAATTCCCCTGAGGAAGGACCTACTTTCTCAGGGACGGGGCACCATCTGGCACCCATGCCCAGACCTCTGGAATCTCCATGTCTGGCCCCTAGATGGGACGTGGAAGACCTAAGCAGTCTACCACCGTGGTGGTAGACACGATCACTCAGGCTAGGGCCCCCTCTATGAGGCGCCTGTATGCCTTTAAGTGGCATCTGTTCGCTAAGTGGTGTTCTTCCCGACGCGAAGACCCCTAGAGATGTGCAGTCGGATCAGTGCTTTCCTTCCTGCAGGAGAGGCTGGAAGGAAGGCTGTCCCCTTCCACCTTGAAGGTGTACGTTGCCGCCATAGCAGCACACCACGACGCATTCGACGGTAAGTCCTTAAAGAAGCACGACCTGATCATCAGGTTCCTAAGAGGCGCCAGGAGGCTGAATCACTCCAGACCGCGCCTCATTCCCTCATGGGATCTCTCCGTAGTTCTTCAGGGTCTACAGAGAGCCCCCTTTGAGCCTTTGCAGTCAGCCGAGCTTAAGGCACTCTCCTTGAAGACTGCCCTCCTGACTGCGCTCACTTCCATCAAGAGGGTAGGAGACCTGCAAGTGTTCTCTGTCAGCGAAACATGCCTGGAGTTCGGTCCGGGCTGCTCTCACGTGATCTTGAGACCCCGACCGGGCTATGTGCCCAAGGTTCCCACGACCACTTTTAGGTCCAGGTGGTGAACCTGCGAGCGCTGACCCGGGAGGAGGCAGACCCAGCCCTGCCGTTGCTGTGTCCGGTGCGCTTTACACATTTATTTGGATTGCACGCAGAGCTTTAGGATCTCTGAGCAGCTCTTTGTCTGCTTTGGTGCGCAGCGGAAAGGAAGTGCTGTCTCCAAGCAGAGGATCGCCCACTGGCTCATTGACGCCATAGCTATGGCATATGACGCCCAGGACGTGCCACCCCCGGTAGGGCTACGAGCCCATTCTACCAGGGGTGTAGCAGCCTCCTGGGACCTGGCCAGGGGTGCCTCTCTAACAGACATTTGCAGAGCAGCGGGCTGGGCAACACCCAACACTTTTGTGAGGTTCTACAACCTCCGGGTGGAACCGGTTTTATCCCGGGTAGTGGCACACAATACAAGCGGATAAGCCCGGGATAGCTGGCCACGTGTATCGCTTGCACATAGCGCTTTCCACCTCCCTTGGAGCTGAAGACGTGCGCCATTAATTTCCAGTAGTGTTCACAAACTTTGTTCCCTGGTTGACTTCCTCCGAGCCCTATGGCAGTCGAGTTTTCAGAGAGACTCGCTGCTGGCCCAGTACACGTGCTAACTAAGAGCCCTGTTCTGGGGTAGGTGCTCCGCATGTGGCAGTTCCCTGTAAGGCTAACCCCATGCGATTATATATCTTCCGCTAATTTGTTTCCCTGTTGGCAAACTGCGTCTTCCTTGAGCAGAGTCCCTCTGCCCCAGTCTCCATGTTTGTAATAACTCCTCCCCCATTGGGCAGGATCTAGCTTGAAGACTCCCCACATGGTTGGAAAGACCATGTGACGTATTTTTCCACTTAAATATCCCCCCTCTCTTTGGGCGAGGTGTGGTCTCCGCGGTGTCTTCCCCTTGGGAGGGACACCCCCCGACTAGACCTGGCAGCCCAGTCGGATAATCCCCCTTCTTTTTTAGGGAGTGGAAAAAAAGAAGGGGAAAAGAGGCCACGACTGGGTTAAGCCTGTCTCTATCTTTTGGGTAGTCGACTTGTCTCCAAAAAGGGCTGTTCGACACTCATAAATATGTTGGGGGAGATTACGTGTCGACCTGGTGTGCTGGCTATGAGGCACACAGTAGTCTGCCCACCACACACCGCCAGTTCACATAACACAGTTCAGCCAATTGTGGCATTTTGTATAGGGACCCCTAGTGTCACTACATCGACACAATGTCGAGTGAGTGACAGATAGGGAACATCATGGTTACTTGTGTAACCTCCATTCCCTGATGGAGGGAACGAGACGTTGTGTCCCTCCTGCTACAACGCTGAACTACCCGCTGAAATGGCCGGACCTTATATCGGCTCCTCAGCATAAAACCTGAATGAGTGGTTGCATACCAGCTCCTTTTATACCTGTATGTCCAGGGGAGTGGCATGCAAATACCACTCGCCAATTTTCATTGGCCTTTTATCAAAGACCAGAGGTGTCTTGGGCTCCCAAGAGTGACCCCTAGTGTCACTACATCGACACAATGTCTCGTTCCCTCCATCAGGGAACGGAGGTTACACAAGTAACCATGATGTTTTCAGACCTCGAATAATGAAAAAAAAAACAAAAAAAACAAGTTCATATTCATTTTTAAACAACACAATACTAAAGTTTTAACTTAAGAAGAGTTCAGAAATCAATATTTGGTGGAATAACCCTGATTTTCAATCACAGCTTTCATGTGTCTTGGCATGCTCTCTGCCAGTATTTCACATTGCTCCTGGTGCAAAAAATCAAGCAGCTCGGCTTTTTTTGATGGCTTGTGGCCATCCATCTTCCTCTATCACATCCCAGAGATTTTCAATGGGGTTCAGGTCTGGAGATTGGGCTGGCCATGACAGGGTCTTGATCCGGTGGTCCTCCATCCATTTCTTTTTTTTTTTTTTTAATTAACAATTTTTATTGATTCACATATATGTACCTCATAAGACAATACATATATACATAGAATCAAACTTAACCACGACTATTACCCCTCCCAATCCCACCCTAACCCCAACAACATAACAGTGGTCCCAAATGACAGACACACACATGCACAAAAAAACAAAACAAATAAATAAACAAATAAAAAATCACTACAACAATAATCACACATCCACAAACGACAAATACCCGCCCCATTTCTCCACGAACACATCTCCGTTCCTCTGAATGTTACTTGCTCAAAGGCCGCCACCCTTCCCATCTCCGAGCACCACTCCTGGAAAGAGGGCGCTCCAGCCAACCTCCAGCCCCTCAGAACGATCTGCCTGGCGATCATGACACTGGTTAAGACCCAACTCTTTATGTGTCTTCTTTCAATGTCAATGACCACCCCATCACCCAAGATACAGAGTCTGAAGCAGAATGATACCTGAATGCCTAACACATAGCACACCAGACTCTGCACCTTTAACCAAAACTTTTGTATTTCAACACACCCCTGACTTTGTATCCAGAGAATTTGAAAAAGGAATTAATAATTCTGTGGAGGTAAGGCAAAGATTTAGTAGGGTCAGAGATGAATAATAAAATATAATCTGCATAAAGAAGAAGCTTATGCGCCACACCTTCTGCCACCACCCCTGGAAAATCAACTTCCCTTCTTACTACGGCTGCTAATGGTTCCAGGGCAAGACAGAACAATAATGGGGAAAGAGGGCAACCCTGACTGGTGCCCCTATCCAGAGTAAAATAATCTGAAATTAATCCATTTGTTTGTACCGCTGCTACAGGGTGTCTATAAAGTAACTTGATCTAACCAATAAATGTACTCCCAAACCCATACATTTCCAAAATCTTAAAAAGATAATCCCATTCTACCATATCAAATGCCTTTTCGGCGTCACGTGAGATGGCAGCGACCGGAAACTGATCATTCACCACTGACCACATGATATTGATGAAACGCCTAATATTATCAGAAGAGCTACGACCCCGAATAAACCCTACCTGATCTATATGTATAAGAGATGTCAGAACTTTACTTAATCGGTTAGACAACATTTTAGCCAACATTTTTACATGTAGCTGGATCAGGTAAATTGGATGGTAACTTTTACACTCGCTTGGATCTTTGTCTTTTTTTTTAATCAGACTGATCCGGGCTTGCTTCATGGTTGGTGGAAGCTTCCCATTCTTTAATGATTCTGAATAAACTTCTAACAAAAGTGGAGCCAGTTCTGTAGCATAAGATCTAAAAAATTCAGTGGCAAAACCATCTGGCCATGGAGTCTTGCCTGTAGGCAAGGCCTTAATTACCTCGCCAAGCTCCTCCAAGTTTATCTCAGAATCAAGAGAGTTTTTTTGCTCAGTCGTCAATTTAGGGAGTTCTAATGGTTCCACAGAATTTCTAATATCTTCATCAGTAGACGAAGATGTGGAACTATAAAGATCAAGATATAATTCTTTAAAGGCATTATTAATATCAATGGCAGAGTTAAAAATTTCACCACCAGCAGATTTCACTGAGGGAATGGTAGAAAAAGACTCTCTCTGCTTTATATATCTAGCCAAAAGCTTCCCTGCTTTGTCCCCTGACTCAAACTATGACTGTATTGCCCTGAATAACCCAAACTCCACTTTCTGTGACAAAATAGTATTATATCTGTATTTCAAACAGGTCAATTCTCTGAGGCCATTAGATGACATTCGGCGCTTCAGCTCTGCCTTGGCACTTTTAATATTCCCTTCCAACTCCACTAGTTCTCATGCTTTGGATTTTTTGGTGAATGAGGCATACTGTATGGTCCTGCCCCTAAGAACCACCTTAAGTGCCTCCCAAGTTACGCCCACAGATGATACTGAGGACCAGTTGGTCTCCGTATAGACACTGATTTCAGTCTTTAACATTTGTTGGAAATCAGGATTTTGCAAAAGGGATACATTAAAGCGCCAGCTGTATGATTTATTTTTCTCCATATGTGGCAACACCTCTAAACACACCAGGACATGATCTGAGACTAAAATGTTTCAAATTGAGCAATCGACAACAGATGAAATGAGGGACTTAGATATATATATATATATATAAAAAAAATTGATTCTAGAATAAATCTTATGGACTGATGAAAAAAAAAATATAGTCTCTACCAGATGGGTTCAAAAGTCGCCAAACATCTTCAAGACCAAGATTTTTACACATCCTGTGAAGCGTCAATGTTGCTCTAGGGGGCTTACACAATTTTGCTTCACTATGATCAAGGACTGAGTCCAGCAAAAGATTAAAGTCACCTCCCAATATTATATCATGAGGGGTGCCAGCGGCTTGCAACATCCCTTCAAGATCTATAAAAAAGCCCTGATCATCAGTATTAGGTGCATAAATATTAGCCAAAATCAACCTTTGCCCCTGAATTTCTGCTAGAACAATGACTCTTCCTGATTTATCTTTAATCTGTTTGAGGCATTTGAATTGTAGATGTTTATTTATCAATATAATGACCCCCCTGCTCTTACTTGAACCAGCACTAAAGAAAACATGTCCACCCCATATCTTCCCAAATTTTTCAGCTTCCTGTGGGGAAAGATGTGTTTCTTGAAGAAACACTATATCATATTTCTTACGCTTAAGAAAATAAATAACCTTCCTTCTTTTTATGCATGCCCCAACCCATTCACATTCCACGTGGAGAAAGATAATCCACTCATATTAACATTTGACATTTGATATAATAGAAAAAAATAAATTGTGCATAAAAAAACAAGATTACAAAGACCACATTTCAGCATCAATGCAACAGTCAAACCCCAAACTTTCCCCAGAACAAAACAAACAGAAAAAAAAGAAAAAAGTGTGCATTAACCCCGTGCACGACAGCGCGAACCAGCGTCAATCCCTCTAAACTCAAAGAGTTCACATACGTATACGAGAGTCTCTGTGACAACTTTGTCATCGGATTACTCAAGTCCAGTGTTTCTATACAGATTTTGTGAGGCAAAATTACATAACAGAAAATACTTTGTAAAACAGACCCCAGCCAACAGGCAGAATAAACAGAAAGAATGTGTATATTCATTCACAGAACTCTCTCGAAGGTGTGTTCACAAAACAAACTCCAGCTGATATAAAACCGTTCAGTTTCCTCGGACAGACAAACAAGTGTTACAAGTGTTCAGTGAACCAGCTGTTATGAGTGCAGTATTTCCAGTTATGTCGAGCAGACTCAGGAAGAGCTCGTCCAGGAATTTCACCATATCTCGACCTTCTTCATGCTCAGGAATTCCAACAATCCGTATATTGTTCCTTTGGTTCCTATTTTTGAGATCTTCCAATTTTTCCAAAATGTGTTCCAAGTCTGTTTTGGATGCGGGTGGATTAGCAGAAAATTCCCTTTCCGATGACTCAAGATAATCGATCTCAACATCTGCCACTCTTGTGACCAACTCAGAGAATTTTGTTTCCATCGCTGTAATCGATCGACGTATTACAGTGAGGTCCTCCAAGTCAGCAACAACCTTCGTCAGCATCACCGAGATGTTGGACAGTTGACGCTGAATTTCTTCTCCCGATGTACCTTCCAAATCGAATCCCCGGCTCGCAGGGCCGCCAGAGGTTTCAGCTAGAGCACTTAAGTGTCTTTTAATGTCTCCAGAGTCTGAGGATTTTGATTTATTTGCCATGTTTACCTCAAAGAGCAAATATGTAACTGGGTGTATCGAATCCACTGGATTATAACATGAAAAAAATTCAAAACTAGCAAAGTGCATTGAGCTAGTCGCTCTCACGTCTGCTTCTCACATGGCGTCCACTCCTCCATCCATATCTTGATTGGCCTGGCTGTGAGGCATGGAGCATTGTCCTGCTGGAAAAACCAATCCTCAGAGTTGGGGAACATTGTTAGATCAGAAAGAAGCAAGTTTTCTTCCAGGATAACCTTGTATGTGGCCTGATTCATCCGTCCTTCACAAAGACGAATTTGCCCGATTCCACCCTTGTTGAAGCACCCTCAGATCTGAATTTGTTCCAGAGCTGTAGCTGATACAATGGGTCTGATCACAAGGTAGAAGTTATTTCCACATTCTGGTGGTTGGGAGCAGAGGCATTCAAGCCATATTGTGCTTTCATTTTTGTGAAAATGAATTAAAAAGTAATGGAGATCTTTTAAGTTGCATTTTTTAATTTTAAACTTTTAAACTTGAAGTGGTACTACTGTATACAGTATGTTCTTGTGCTCCCTAGGTATTTAAATATAGAGAGTGATGTGATGACATTGTGTTACCTTATGTTTGTCAAGTTTGACCTTATTCCTTAAATTTTCTTAGTTGGTCTTAAAAAGGTCTTTAAAAAGTCTTAGATTTAGGTTCAGAAAACCTGCAGAAAACCTGTACTAAAACGACACTAAATGCAGATGACTAGTAGCCTGACACCGAGTTCAAAATTAACATGTTGGACTCATACAGGCAGGCGGCTCTTTCGAGTTACTAGACCTGTTAATGAGCCAAAGTATCCGTTTGAAATGAAGGAATCAAACCTACAGACAGAATCGAAAGTCAGCTCATTTTACCACTAGATAATTGTTTACAAATTCTTCTTGTGACATTTTATGAACATACTTGTCACATCCAATCTGGTAGTACTTATTTTATTTTTTTTCTAATTACGTTCTTTTCCAGAGCAAAGGGTTTACCAACACTAATAGTGAGAGAAAGAGTACAAATATGTGACTCAAGTGGTGTCTTTATATTTCTATATAATAATTTGAGTAATTCAAAATGTCATACATAATTCATGCAAGTCTGAAAATTTGGCCCATTACCAGCACTTTTTTTGTTTTGTTTTTTTTTTTATCTGCCTTACCTGGGTGGAACTCAGATTCTTTACTTGAAGTTGAAATGTTGAGACAATCAAAACCTGTACTTTTGTATTCAAATCCAGATCACTTAAAATTTACAAATCATCCTACATCAGCATATGTAGTTACATTAAACACAAAACATTTAGTTCCTTATTTATTCACAAAATATAAAAACAAACTTTGCCTTAACAATGGAGCACTCATTAACATATTTAGGGGAGACAGAGAGAAGTTGTTACAATCGCAATCTCTCACTAACTATAAGATTTGGAGTAAGTTGTAGGATAGCCAGAGACAAAGATGAGACCAATGATGCATGAGAGCTTTATTGAGTTTTACGGAGATGCATATAGCACAACCGGGTCTATGTCAAAGATAAATTAGTGGTTGCAAACACAGACATGTATAGCCATGAGACACCTATAGAAGATAAGCAAATCTAACAAAGAACATTTTAGAACATTCTAGAAATTTACAGATGACAGCATAGCAGAAATATATGATAAGCATAATAGCAGAATCAGAAATAACAGTTGCTTTGTACTTTATGAAAAACAAGCTTAAGAAGAAAGACATTATTAATTGAAGGACACCCTGGGGCCACAACACAAAGGCTTCAAGTTTGTATCAGTTCCATCCTCCCTTCTGTCGGCCTAGGCTTGCCCAATTCAAGGACACAGGTGGCTCGTACAGGGAATGTGTGTGCAGAACACTGCATGCCATATGCTCTACCATAACAGAGTGCTGAACACTACATTTTCTCTAGCAGAAGTTTTGGATGTTGGTTTAAAACACCTAGTTCAAAACCCTCTTAAAGTAAACTTTTTTAAATATTTTTTTACTTTTAATATCACCATGCTTTGTTATAGCTCTTAAGTAAACAAGCGACCATAGTTAAACAACACTGGCCTCCATTAAAGGAATGTCTACTATATTACAAGGACTAAAAGGTTTAAAAGTGCTCTTGAGGACAAAGATATATTTCATGAACTTCAGGTCAGGGCATGATGTCAAATTTTTATCACAGTCGCTGCCAGTGTTCACGGCCATGAAGGCCGTTCCCCTATCACTTCCTGTGCTCAAGGCCAAGGAGGCTGTTCGCCTATCACTGCCAGTGATCACAGCCATGGAGGGCGTTCCCCTATCACTGCCTGTCCCCCGACCAAGGAGATCGTTCCTATATCACTGCCAGTGATCACGGCCACAGAGGTCATTCGCCTATCACTGCCACTGATCACGGCCACGGAGGCCATTCGCCTATCACTGCCAGTGATCACGGCCACGGAGGCCATTCCCCTATCACTGCCTGTGCTCACAGCAATGGAGGCTGTTCCTCTGTCACTGCCTGTCTCGCCAGGCCATGCTCCACACCCTATCTCGCCAGGCCATGCCTCAAGGACCCCCCCAGATCCCTATTGTTTGTTTATGTTTGGGTGTCGGGAGCCGCCCCTTGTGGGGGTGATATGTCATGTTTAAATGTGTTTTTGTTCATGTTTTAAGGTCTTTTATTTTGAAATTAGTTCACTTCTTTGTCTAGTCATGTGATTATACTGTTTCCCTCTTGTTCATGTGCCTTGTTCTCATTGGTTTATAGTCTTGTTATCCTGTTATTAGTTTAGTATTGTTATTGGTTCATGTTTCATTGTCTTGTTATCAGTTTTGTATTTTCATTGATTGTCTTGTTAACTTGTTTACCTAGTCTGTGTATTTATGGCCCTCATGTTCTCTAGTCCTTGGTTGGGTATTGTTGATGTAATGTTGTCAAGTTGTTTATGTTTTCACATTTTTGGATTTATTGTACTTTCTAAAATAAAACTGCACTTGGGTTCTCACTTCATCATCGTCTCATCCTCATCCATTCCTGTTTTCAGCCTGTCCTGCCTTGCCCAAACGTTACAGATATCATGGTTCGATTTCACTTTTAATTTAAATTAATTTGGGTATAGTTCAGTTATAATATCCATTTTGCTTGCATAATTTATTTCATACTGTATTTCAGCTAATGCTGTTATTCATTATACAGAGGACCTTCTAACTTGTTAAATTATGGACATATCAATTTTACACATTTTATTTTATCATTAATAAACTTATTCTCAGCAAGCAGTGAAAAGATGTTCTTGGTGCTGAACTTCTATGCCACTACACCACTCAAACACTGGTGAGTGAAATCTAAAAAATACCAGCCAGTGGCTAATCACAGACATTTTTTGTAGCAAATGGGAAGTATTTACACACATCTGATTGTAGGGGATTGCAGATAGAAAGAAAAAAAGAAAGAGCAATCTTGGCATTTTAGGAATCAACATTGGGATTATACAAATGAAGATTAAGTAGAAAATCAATAGTTTTGCCCGGCCCTAGATCCAAACACGTGAGAGAGGACCAGCATCTCCGTGAGAGAAACCGTGAATCCTGCAGGATCAGTTCGTCTCTTTCGTGCCTCGTAGAAGTGTCTCTGATTGCACTGAAAATGTCACAATATCTTGATACATGGATCTAAGTATCGAGACTATATCGTGAGAAAACGTATCATGATATATCGATATTTGATTTTATCGACAGCCCTAGTAACTATGGTTTCTATGAAAAATAAACTATTTTCATTTTTTAAATGATAAATAGTAGTCTGTGTGCAGATGTGTTCTGCATGGTTGACACAGGTCCACATGTAAACGCAACTGCTCGCACTGCTCTATCCATTAAGTGGACACGTGGATAGTCCATTTTATTATGCTTTTGGAGCAAGCAAATTGTGCTCCAAAAAATAAGGTTAGGATTACAGCGGAAGGCTCATTAATATTCTAGGGGAAAGCACATAACTGATTTATCAGTTATGCACACCTGCCATATTTCTGAAATTAGCTCGTTGACCACATGAAATGAGGTGGGGGGCCTTGAGTTTGACATTTGTGCTGTAAGCCTTCTATTGACACATCCCATGTTTTAAAATGTTGTTCTCATTTATTTGTATTTTTCTTGTTTGTAAGTCATTAACATGCATTTTTGTTGAGTTTTTTTGATGCAGTCAAATTTATTATGATTAATATTCCATGTTTTATTTATTCATTTATTTTCTTTTAGAGAAGACTAGGCCGGTGACTTTAGATCAGATCCCAATGTTTGCCTAGGGCGCCCACAAAATTCCACCACTGGGATTTCCAGAAAAGCCCACAAACCAGTTTCTCCACCAAGAGGACCATGGTGTGAGGATCTTTTCTGAGGCAAACATGCGTGACGTGACTTTACGTTTGCCTCTGCAAAGCTCAGGGATTCTCTAGTCACCTACTTTTGGTTTTGCGTGAATTATAATTACCAATAATTTCATTTATTTAACAGATTTGATCACTTTGTTCATGTTTTTATTTTAATTTTCTCAGGGCCCTTCAAGTTTTTCTCAGTGCTTGAAGACACACAAACACCTGCTGAGAGTGTAGAAGTATATATGTTAAAGGGATAGTTCACCAGAAAATGGAAATTCACTCATCATTTGCTGACCCTTATGCCATCCCAGATGTGGACTTTCAGACGCACGCATAACTCTCCAAAAATACCTGCATGAATTTTAAACAAAAATTAACAGAATAATTCGAAATATTTATTACAATTAGTCACTTTGATATTTTAGTTGTAAGACAAGAGTAAGATGTTAGGCAGTAGACTATTTAGAATTTAAACAGTGGTCACAGTGGCTGAGATGCATAGTGTATAGCAGAGTTATAAATAACAAGTAGCTCTATATACAGTCATACAGTAGGAGATTTTAGTCTTTGTAATATATTAGACATTCCTTAATGGAGGCCAGTGTTGTTTAATTATGGTCGCTTGTTTACTTAAGAGCTATAAAAAAACATTAAACGTAAAACAATTTCATAAAAAAGAAAAAGTTTTATTTAAAAGGGGTTTGAACTAGGTGTTTAAAACCAACATCCAAAACTTCTGCTAGAGAAAATATATTGGAGTTTTGACTCCAAATCTTATAGTTAGTGAGAGATAGCCATTGTGACAACTTCTATCAGTCTCCCCTAGATTTGTTAATGAGTGCTCCATTGTTAAGGCAAAGTTTGCTTTTGTATTTTGCGAATAAACACAATGAGGAACTAAATGTGTTTTGTGTTTAATGTAACCAAATATGCTAATGTAGGATGATTTATTCATTTAAAGTGATCTGGATTTGAATACATGTGTACAACATTTTTGATTGTCTCAACATTTCAACTTCAGGTGAGTTCATCCCAGGTAAGGAATATATAAAAATGAGTAGTGCTGGTAATGAGCCAAACATTCAGACTTGAATGTACATGAATTATGTAATACAGTTTGAATTCCTCAAATTGTATATATACTATAATTATAAAGACACCACTTGAGTCACATATTTGATCTCTTTCTCTCACTGTATATGTTGGTAAACCCTTTGCTCTGGAAAATAACGTAATTAGAAGAAAAACAAAAATACAGGAGAGCATGTGTAGTACTACCAGATTGGATGTGGCAAGTACTGTATGTTCATAAAACATTGCAAGAAGAATTTGTAAACAGTTATCTAGTGGTAAAACATGTCCAATATCCTGCAAAATGAAGAGTGCTTGGAAATCAAATCACACAGACTGTGATCAGATAAATCTTGTATTGTTATTTATTTATGTATTTATTGCATTTATACACATACAGAGAGATACATACAAAATTACAAAAAAAAAAAAAAAAAACAATACAAAACAACCAGGGAGAGAAAAAAGAAAGAAAAGGAGGATAAGGAAATATGATAAATACATAATTTAAATACAAGTACACAATTTTAAATACAAATAAAGAATGGGGAATTTATAGATAACAAATATATAGATATAGCTTATTAGGATAGGAGAGAAGGGTAAGAAAATAAAAGTAGCCTATTTATAAAGATATAAAATATATATGTAAACTAGGGTGTGTTGATATATAGAAGAATGTGTTATGTATGTTATGTTGAGTTTGCAGCAAATAGAGAGTTTGTATGAGGTTTTGAATTGGAAATGAATTATGGTAAAATTCTATAGTAGTAGCTCTACGTCATGGTACAAGGCAATGGTCCAGAGCATGTGCAGCCCCACCGGAAGCACAGGTGACACCGAACCACACACCCGCCCCCAGCTAGAACACCAAAGCACCACCTCACCCAACGCACCCCCGCAGCAATCCACATCCTCTAGACCAGGTCTATTGGGCCCTCGCTTGAACGAACCTGGGGTTGAATATAAGTTTCTATAATGGCAAACAAAACATCCTGGAAATATGCTTATGACTAATTTTATTAAATAGCATTTATATTGAAACATGCAAAAACTTTTCAGTCGAGAGATGTAAATGAATTTTACTGTTGTTTATTTTGAATGCAGATTATATTTTAAATTGTTAGAAGCTGAATCATGTTTTTTTGGTGAGCTGATTAAGACTATAGTTTATTCTCTTCATATGCTTTGAACACGTAGAACATATCCGTGTTTGTGCATCAGTGTCTGTATTGAGTGCTTTAGGTGCAAAACTTGAATGTAGGAAACTTATCCAAGATGTAATCAGTATTTTTCAGCCTTATTCGACATGTAGGATCACAGAGTAAAACACTGATGACAATAAATGCCATTATTACTATAACTTAATTGAATAAAAGGTAATAAAAGTAACTATCCATTCATTTTATCAGCAATATGCATTCACATATGGATTTATTTAAATGTTTGAGTTTGAAAACCATGATTCAGGGATGTTAGAATTACGTACTAGTGACGTCATTAGGTGATGATGTAAAAGAACATCATGTTACTTGCGTAAACTCTGTTCCCTGATGGAGGGAACGAGACGTTGTGTCGATGTAGTGACACTAGGGGTCACTCTTGGGAGCCCGAGACACCTCTGGTCTTTGATAAAAGGCCAATGAAAATTGGTGAGTGGCATTCGCATGCCACTCCCCCGGACATACGGGTATAAAAGGAGCTGGTATGCAACCAATCATTCAGGTTTTATGCTGAGGAGCCAAGACAAGGTCCGGCCATTTCAGCGGGTAGTTCAGCGTTGTGGCAGGAGGGACACAACATCTCGTTCCCTCCATCAGGGAATGGAGGTTACACAAGTAACCATGACGTTCCCTATCTGTCACTCACTCGAAGTTGTGTTGATGTAGTGGCACTAGGGGTCCCTATACGAAACACCACAATTGGCTGAACTGTGTTACGTGAACTGGCAGTGTGGTGGGCAGACTACTGTGTGCCTCATAGCCAGCACACCAGGTCGACACGTAACCTCCCCCAACATAGTTATGAGTGTCGAACGGCCCTTTGGGGACAAGTCGACTACCCAAAAGATAGAGACAGGCTTGCCCAGTCGTGGCCTCTTTTCCCCTTCTTTTTTTCCACTCCCTAAAAAAAGGGGTAATATCCGACTGGGCCGACCAGGTGTAGTCGGGGGGTGTCCATCCCTTAGGGGAGGACACCGTGGAGACCACACCTCACCTAGAGGGGGGGGGGTATTTAAGTGGAAAATATGTCACATGGTCTTGCCGACCATGTGGGGAAGTCTCATGGTAGATCCTACCCAACGGGGGAGGAGTTACTACAAACATGGAGACTGTGGCAGAGGGGGCTCTTCCAAAGGAAGATGCAGTTTGCCAACAGGGGAACGAATTAGCGAAAGATATACATCGCATGGAGTTACCTTACAGGGAACCGCCACATGCGGAGCACCTACCCCAGAACAGGGCTCTTAGTTAGCACGTGTACTGGGCCAGCAGCGAGTCTCTCCGAAAACTCGACTGCCACGGGATTCAACCAGGGAACATAGTTTGTAAACACTACTGGGAATTAATGGCACACGTCTTCAGCTCAGAGGAGGTGAAAGGCGCTATGTGCAAGTGATACACCTGGCCAGCTATCCCGGGCTTAGCCGCTTGTATTGTGTGCCACTACCCGGGATAAAACCGGTTCCACCCGGAGGTTGTAGAACCTCACAAAAGTGTTGGGTGTTGCCCAGCCCGCTGCTCTGCAAATGTCTGTTAGAGAGGCACCCCTGGCCAGGGCCCAGGAGGCTGCTACACCCCTGGTCGAATGGGCTCGTAGCCCTACCAGGGGTGGCACGTCCTGGGTGTCATATGCCATAGCTATGGCGTCAATGAGCCAGTGGGCGATCCTCTGCTTGGAGACAGCACTTCCTTTCTGCTGCGCACCAAAGCAGACAAAGAGCTGCTCAGAGATCCTAAAGCTCTGCGTGCAATCCAAATAAATGTGTAAAGCGCACCGGACACAGCAACGGCAGGGCTGGGTCTGCCTCCTCCCGGGGCAGCGCTCGCAGGTTCACCACCTGGACCTAAAAGTGGTCGTGGGAACCTTGGGCACATAGCCCGGTCGGGGTCTCAAGATCACGTGAGAGTAGCCCGGACCGAACTCCAGGCACGTTTCGCTGACAGAGAACACTTGCAGGTCTCCTACCCTCTTGATGGAAGTGAGCGCAGTTAGGAGGGCAGTCTTCAAGGAGAGTGCCTTAAGCTCAGATGACTGCAAAGGCTCAAAGGGGGCTCTCTGTAGACCCTGAAGAACTACAGAGAGGTCCCATGTGGGAACAAGGCGCGGTCTGGAGGGGTTCAGCCTCCTGGTGCCTCTCAGGAAATTGATGATCAGGTCATGCTTCCCTAAGGACTTACCATCCACTGTGTCATGGTGTGCTGCTATAGCAGCAACGTACACCTTCAAGGTGGAAGGGGACAGCCGCCCTTCCAACCTCTCCTGCAGGAAGGAAAGCACCGATCCGACTGCACATCTCTGGGGGTCTTCCCGTCAGGAAGAACACCACTTAGCGAACAGAAGCCACTTAAAGGCATACAGGAACCTCGTAGAGGGGGCCCTAGCCTGAGTGATCGTGTCTACCACCGCGGGTGGTAGACCGCTTAGGTCTTCCACGTCCCATCCAGGGGCCATACATGGAGATTTCAGAGGTCTGGTCATGAGTGCTAGATGGTGCCCCATCCCTGAGGAAGAATGTCCTTCCTCAGGGGAATTTGCGAGGGGAGGGGGGCTGTCGTGAGGTGTGTGAGGTCCGAGTGGGCCAGTAGGGTGCTACCAGGATGACCTGCTCCTCGTCCTCCCTGACCTTGCACAGAGTCTGTGCAAGTAGGCTCACTGGGGGAAACGCATATTTGTGCAGGCCAGGGGGCCAGGTTTGTGCCAGCGCGTCTATGCCGAGAGGTGCCTCGGTCAGGGCGTACCAGAGCAGGCAGTGGGAGGATTCTTGGGAGGCGAACAGGTCTACCTGTGCCTGTCCGAATTGACTCCAGATCAGCTGGACCACCTGAGGGTGGAGTCTCCAGTCTCCCCTGAGGGTAACCTGCCGTGACAGCGCGTCCGCTGCAGTGTTGAGGTTGCCCAGGATGTGAGTGGCTCGCAGCGACTTGAGGTGCTGCAGACTCCAGAGGATGAGACGGTGGGCGAGTTGTGACATACAACAAGAGCGCAGACTGCCTTGACGGTTGACATATGCTACCGTTGCCGTGTTGTCTGTCCGAATTAACACGTGCTTGCCCTGAATCGAATCAATGGCCGGAACCTCCGCAGGGCAAGCAGAATTGCCAGCAACTCGAGGCAGTTGATGTGCTAACGCAGCTGCGGGCCCGTCCATAAGCCGGCAGCTGCGTGCCCATTGCAAACAGCACCCCAGCCCGTTTTGGAGGCATCTGTCGTTACCACGACAAGCCTGGAGACCTGCTCTAGGGGAACACCTGCCCATAGAAACGAGAGGTCGTACAAGGGCTGAAGAGACGGTGACAGACCAGCGTGATGACCACGCGATGTGTCCCTCGGCACATGCTCATCTTGGGACTCGAGTCTGAAGCCAGTGCTGAAGCGGTCTCATATGCATCAACCCAAGCGGGGTGGCCACCGCTGAGGATGCCATATGCCCCAGGAGCCTCTGAAAGAGTTTCAGTGGAACCGCTGTTTTCTGTTTGAACACCTTCAAACAGGTCAACACCGACTGTGCGCACTCGTTCGTGAGGCGCGCTGTCAATGAGACTGAGTCCAAACTCCAAACCGAGAAAAGAGATGCTCTGAACCGGGAGGAGCTTGCTCTTTTCCCAGTTGACCCAAAGCCCTAATCGGCTGAAGTGCGAGAGCACCATGTCCCTGTGTGCACACAACATGTCCCAAGAGTGAGCTAGGATTAGCCAATCGTCGAGATAGTTGAAAATGTGAATGCCCACCTCCCTTAACGGGGAAAAAGCTGCCTCTGCGACCTTCGTGAAGAAGCGAGGGGACAAGGACAGGCCGAAAGGGAGGACCTTGTACTGATACGCCCGACCCTCGAATGCAAACCAGAGGAAGGGTCTGTGTCGAGGTAGAATCGAGATGTGAAAGTACGCGTCCTTCAGGTCTACTGCCGTGAACCAATCTTGATGCCGGACACTCGCCAGAATGCGTTTTTATGTCAGCATCTTGAACGGGAGTCTGTGTAAAGCCCGGTTCAGTACTCGCAAGTCCAAGATTGGCCGCAACCCACCGCCTTTTTTCAGTACAATGAAGTAGGGGCTGTAAAACCCCTTCTTCATCTCGGCCGGAGGGACAGGTTCTATCGCACCCTTCCATAGGAGGGTGGCGAACTTCGCGCGCAAAGGTAGGAGCGTTTTTGTCCTTCAAGAGGGTGAAATGGATACTGCTGAACCTGGGCGGATGCCTGGCGAACTGAATCGCATAGCCGAGTCGGATGGTCCAGACCAGCCATCGTGATGGATTGTAAAGCGCAAGCCACGCATCCAAGTTCCGCGTGAGGGGGCGCTTTGACGACCTTCGTGGGTTCTTAGTGGTCGGCCATGAGACGGGTGGCATCTGCTTCCTTCAGTGGGCTCCACGCTGGGGCCGGGCCGAAGGGGTGGGCTGCGGCGGAGCTGGTGCAGTCACCGCAGGGGGACACCCTTGGCGACGAGCAGACGGGGTGCGGGATCTTGAGCCGAGCCGGGGCAGGATATGCTGGATAGCCTCCGTCTGCTGCTTCGCCGTCGAGAACTGCTGGGCTAAGTCCTCGATGTGTCATCGAATTGGCCAGCCTGGGAGATGGGGCAGCAAGGAACCATGTCTTGTCAGACTCACCCATCTCGTGGCGCTCCTGGACCACTAATGTGGACATTGTCCGCCCATGAGACCGCGCCGTGAGCTTCGTCGCTTGGAGAGTGAGGTTGGTCGCCGAGCGCAGTTCCTGCATCAGGTCTGGGGCAGAACTATCCTCGTGCAGTTCTTTTAGCGCTTTGGCTTGGTTGACCTGCAGGAGAGCCATGGCGTGCAGGGCAGAGGCGGCTTGTCCAGCAGCACTTTAGGCTTTGGCCATCATGGACGACGTGAATGTACAGGGCTTGGACGGGAGCTTTGGGCATCCACGCCAGGTGGCGGCGCTCTGCGGGCATAGGTGCACCTCGAGTGCCTTATCCACCAGGGGAATCGCTGTATAGCCCCTGGCCACCCCGCCATCGAGGGTAGTGAGGGCGGGGGAACTGAGAAATCGGGACCGGGCAGTGAAAGGTGCCTCCCATGATTTTGTCAGCTCCTTGTGCACTTCCAGGAAGAAAGGCACTGGAGCAGGCATGGCTGCTTTGAGCGGCGCCGTGAGCCCGGGAACCAATCGTCGAGCCGCGAGGGTTCAGGGGAGAGAAAAGGGTTCCACTCTAGCCCAATGGGGTCCTCAATTTGCCCCCATTGCTAGCCGTGCTGGCCTCAAACCCGTAGGTAGAAGGACCGAGGTGGGGAGCCGCTGGGGTGGCTTGCTTTTCTTACGAAAGCAAGCCGCGACCGTAATGTTGCCATGGTCATGTTCTCGCAGTGAGAACATGAACCATCCATGAATGCTGCCTCCGTGTGGGTCGTGCCCAGACACGAAAGACAGCGATCATGACCATCTGAAGTTGAGAGGTAATGACCGCAACCAGGAATAACACACAAACGGACGTTCCGTGTGTGCCGCTCTTTTAGAGAAATATACTCTTTCAGGAAAATATACTCTCTTTTTTCTGCCGAAGCGCCCAGTGGCGTTCTCTGCAGTGCACCAGTGCAGAGGAGGGAGAAGCCGCTGAAATGTGCTGTCAGATCCAGCAGAGGTGAATGAACAGTCAGCTCGGTAGATATCGACCGTTCGGCTCCGAAGAGAAAATCTGAATGAGTGGTTGCACGCCAGCTCCTTTGATACCTGTATGTCCGGGGGAGTGGCATGCAAATACCACTTGCCAATTTTCATTGGCCTTTTATCAAAGACCCCTAGTGTCACTACATCGACACAACATCGAGTGAGTGACAGATAGGGAACCGTTGAATCAGTTTTTGAATCGGTTCATGGCAGCGGTGAGGCCAGAAATCTCCAAATGTGTGGACCTTGGTGAAACAGGGTGGACCTCTATTCTGTGCCTAATTTCATCATGAATATAATGAAGCGCACCCCTTTCCTCAGCCTTTATGAGTCAATACTCGCTCATTTACCTAATACTTAGAGTTGCACAATTACATGTACAATAACAATTATTATTATTATTATTCTTTTTTCTTTTTTTTTTTTTTACAATTATTACGTTTATTATTAGAAATTTACTTTAATAGGTCATATTGATGCAATTGTAATGGGGTTGTCTCTGCGTTGTGTTGAATAAAGCACTCAGTTGACACCATCTCACACCTTTGGTGGATTTTATTCTGTTTAAACACATTGAAAAGCGGTGGTCAGTCCCAGTAATTATGCTCACGCATATTCCACCACAACCACTCTCTCGGCTGGCACAAATCTTAATCTTTATGTATGAATAATATAGGACAGGTATACAATAATTACACATATTTAAAATATAAAGTCTGTACCTGTTTAAACACATTGAAAAGTGGTGGTTAGTCCCAATAATCATGTTAATGAGGATGAACTTTAAATCAAACATTACTATACATAAAACATGGTAGCTTGAGAAGAGAGCATACAATACACTTTCATATATGACAAAACAAAATGCTGATGTTAACCCCCAAAAATAAGATAAAATTAATTAAAATATCTTTTACAGGGGAAAATTCACCCAACACAACAACTCTCTCGGCTGGCACGAATCTTAATGATCCAACCGGAACCAGTTCGCTACACAGCACCAGCCAATGGGTGGAGAGTGCAGCTTAAATATAATTAAAGCGTCATCCACAAAATTAAGTAAAGCAAGTGTAAACACCTTTCTGACCCTGTTACACAATTAAATGGCCATATAAATAAATACAATAAATTAAAATAAGAGCTATTACAAAAAAACATTATTATTAGACACTTTTCAGTCCTCCTGCTTTTCACAGGTGTTGGCTGGGTATCCCGAAGCACTAAGAAGAATGTTAGTAGCACTTAAGTAGTACTTAATCTCTATGGTGTGTTTCCCAAAAGCATCCTAATCTAAGTAAATATGTTTGTAAATTAACAAGAGCTTTGAACCACACTTAAGTCCATTAAGTGCAACTTAAATGTATCTTTTTCACATATTTCACAGTTTATCAGAGACAAAGGGACATTGAATAAATTATATTAATATATTTTGATCATTGGAAAACCACTGTACACTGTTTTAGAGAATAACAAAGTGTGTCAACTGGCAGTCTCCACAGTCTGCGCATGCAATGTGATAGGTCTAAATTAGGTCTAAAGTTAAATCTAAATTTACATAACACATAATACAGTATAATGTTTTATTGGCCTTATTTGATAATCTTTCTATTGCTATCATAGTTATGATTATCTTATTAAACAGATTTCTTTAGACATATATGAGTAAAGTGACCCTGCAGTTTAAAATGTAAATAAATAGGCCTAAATAAATAAATAAATAAAATAAGATTATCAAAGGAGTTTAGAGTGAGTGTGCAATGAGATTCTTTTCATTCTGTTTAGAAAGGTCTATGAGTAGTTCAGTATGTCCGTCATTTTAATCCTGTTATTTGTGCATCTGTTCAGTTTCCAGCCAAAGAAACAACACTTTAGTCTATGTGAGGTCCCCTTATTATGATGTGATGCTCATCGGGTACATTCACGTTACATGCACTCCTTGCATCACTTTTATGCATTTTATGTTCATCTTATTAATCTCTATAAGCTGAGCAAACATCTGAAACCCTGTTTTACCAAAGCCGTAATTATTTATTTTATTTAATTCTGTAATAGTTAATACTGTCACAGTCTGTCTCCATCATCTTCTTCAAGGACTCTTATTTTGAAGTTTTCCCCCAGACTTCATTTCCCATAGTGCACTGCCCCCATCACTTCCATCTGTTTCTTATTATCCTCACCTGTATTCCATTCCCTCATTAGTTCCTTTTATATAAATATCCTCTGGTTTTACCCACTCCTTTGTCAGTCCTTGAAGTGTTATGTTGAGTTACAGTAAGTTTGATGTTAAGATTTATTGTTTGTTTCCACTCCAGCGTTTGTTCCACTCCAACGATTATAATTAAAATATTGAAACTACTTACTCCTGCGTCTCCTTTTCCACTCCACTAACCCAATGTTACAGAAGGACTGACCACCAAATGGATATAGCACTCACCAATTTCACCAGGGTCATGGAGTTTACCAGTTCATTTATGGATTTATTTAAACAAGACTTTCCTCTCCTGGATTACACCGGCAAGTTCTGTCAACTCGCCAGTTCAACCTCTATCTCGGACCCCTACCTCTGTGCCATTTACGGAATGGGCTTGAACTTCCACTGTCCCACTGCTCTTCCGGAAGTGGATAATCTTTCCTTCTTAGAGTACGTCCGAGCCACACTCTTCATCCATTACCCCTCAATATCATCCGTTTCCAAGGAAACGCCTTCCATGACTCCTGTCTCCATGCCTTCCCCATTCGCTAACTCCTCCCCATACAATTCCCCTAAATAATTTTTTGGGGGGGCTCATCCTCTCCAGGTTCCGGTGGTCGATTCGCTGACGCAGTCAGTGGTAGCGACCATGGTTAGCGAGCCAGTGCCCATGCTTGCCACAGTTCTTACCATGGCTCTGTCCCTCGAGCCTCCCATGGCTCCGCCTTCCACGGCTCCGCCCTCTACGGCTTTGCCCCTCGAGCTTTTCACGGCTCCGCCTTTCATGGCTCCGCCTTCCTTGGCTCCGCCCTCAGTCTCTTCCGCGGCTCCGCCCGCTTCTCCAGCGGTTCTGCCTCCTGACCCATTCCTAGCCCTTTGGCTGCCTCCTAGGCCTCTTGATCCATTCCCAGGCTTGAAGCCGCCATGGGGGTAAATGTCACAGTCTGTCTCCATCATCTTCTTCAAGGACTCTTATTTTGAAGATTTCCCCCAGACCTCATTTCCCATAGTGCCCTCATCACTTCCATCTGAAGTGATGAGTTCCTTTTGTATAAATATCCTCTAGTTTTACCAACTCCTTTGTCAGTCCTTGAAGTGTTACATTGAGTTAAGTTTGATGTTAAGATTTATTGTTTGTTTCCGCTCCAGCGATTGTTCTACTCCAATGATTATAATTAAAAGATTGAAACTACTTACTCCTGCGTCTCCTCTTCCTCTTCCACTCCACTAACCCAATGTTACAAATACATTTCCTCGCCTCAAGGTTACAAACAACTTCCATATTTGTTAGTATTTCCACATTATTTTCATTTTGAGAAGACAAACACCTGGACATATTTGCCAAAGTGATCAGCATCTTTGGACCGGACAGCTCCCGTAACGAAGCACTTAAGTTCAACATTATAATGAGCAGTCTACGTGCTGGTTTGGGAAACAGGTGTTACTCCATCGTAAAATAATGAACAACGTTAGTTAAGATGATTGTAAAGGCTTAAGTTGCAACGTTATCGGGAAACCCAGCACTGGCTATTTCTCCAAAGATCGAATATTTAAAATCTGACAACTCTCCTTTGGCTTACATTCTGGGCTTAGTGGAGCTGCTGCAATGTCGCAAAGTAATTCTTTTGATTAGTAGTCTATGTAAAATAAGAGGTCTGGTGAAAAACGCAAGTGAATCAAATGTTCTATTTAATAGCTGTCCTATAGATTTGGGCAATGTTACATTCAAATGGAGGCTAAAGAGTAGACAAGCACAAAAGAGAAACTTCTTGTTCAAGAACCATTTCTGAGGTTGTAGCTACTGAATTATGACACATATGACAATTCACCTGTCGTTCCAATGTCCTTACATCCTGAGATGGTCTGAGATCATATTCAGCGTTCTCATAGACGAAACTATTCCTGCAAATTGTTCCCAGATTACGAACAGGGAAGAAATAGTGAGAACTCGTCATATGTGCATGTTCCGCGAGACATGCTCATGCTGCGTGCATGAGCAGCAGTAAACCTCTAAACACACAGCGAATCAGAGACACACATCCACGGCTTCTCTTCAGGGGCAGATTATGCCTAGCAAGGGCCCCAGGGACATTTTTCTTTTAGCCTTTAAGCCCATGTTCTGGACTGTATTAACCATTTCTCAACAAATTGCATACAAAATGTCAACTCAATCGGAAAATCGTTGTTACATCCACTTTAAATTTTGTCATTGTTATAGTGCCACCAAGTGGCCGAGCTCCATTTCTTTGTATGTTTGTCCTCAGAAAGAGCCCTTACATAAGTGTGCCAAATTTCGTGACAATATCTCATTCCATTTAAGAGTTATAGCTATTTAAGTCAACTACTTATATTTTGCATGACATCGACATGTAAAATCGAAAGTTTTTATTGATAAATAGACTCCAGAGAATCTTGTGGCACTTGTTTCGTTGGGATTGAGCGAAAAACCTAGGAGTAGTTTGCAAAAGTACGTTTTTAACATAATCTCAAATATTTAACGAACGGTTTGATGGACGGTTTGGTTCTTGAGGTAAAGTTGTTCAGAATGAGAAGAGCTATCATATGATATGAATTACTTGTGTTTTTTTAAAAACTGTGTTATAACAACCATTTACACGCACAAAAATTGTGATAGCACCACCCAGTGACCGATTGTTTAAAAAATTGCACAGACCTCTTAGGCCAAGAGTCAAATAGGTCCACCAAGTTTCATTCTGATCGACCTTTGTTAACCTTGTCTAATAGCTGCTGAAAGCTGACTGGCCAATGGCGGCCATGTTTTTAAACATACACAAGTGTCCTCATAAACATTGATGGGACCTGAGACAAAGATACTGCATGCAAAGTCAATCGGACCAATGGTTCCATAGTTACAGCCATTTTCATGTTTTTCCCTGTTATAGCTGCAGATTTTTTAGTTTTTCCTCAGATTGAGCCCATACATAAGTATGTGAATCGAAAATTCAAACTTTTTTTTAATAATTATTGATATTGACACTCTATAGAATCATTTGGCATTGGTTTGGTCCCGATCGGATGAACGTCCTAGGACTAGTTCGCAAAAGTAGGTTTTGCAAAAAATCCAAGATGGCGTAAAACTTTTCATGCCGGAAATGAAATTGGAGACAAACATTTTGTTCGTCTTGAGCCACAGATTCCAAACGTGTCTCTGTGACAAATGGTTAAAAAATGATGGCCATTTTTCTAAAAGTTTTTGTTTTGCTCACTATAGCACCACCATCTGCCCGATCAGGGTGAGACTTTGTGCCTGGGTAGCGACAGTGAGTACTACCTTCTGACCAAGTTTCATGTATCTACGCCTTACAGTTTAGGCTCCATGATTAGTTTTAAGAAAGAAAAATAATAATAATTTTAAAAAAAACTAGAGAAGAACAGAAATGTGGAAAAAAGGGAAAGAGAGTTTTTTATTATTTATTTTATAAATAAGATTTATAGTAACTGCCCTTGATTATGGTTGTGGGTTAGTCAAGTGCATTCGAAAGAGGCAGGCCTTGTGCCGTTTTTTTCAGGTAGAGGACTTAGATATGGTTCTTTTTATCCCTAATTGGTTTTATATTTCTCTTGTTATATTTACAATTTTATTTAATTGAAAATGAAATAAAATTAGATTTTTTACAATTTCATTTTACAATTTTTTTTACTGAAATTGAAATTTGACATTTACAGAAATATCTGTTATGTTTACTAATAATATAATATCTCTAAACCTATAAGGCAACTTAAAAAACCTAATATTCTTTGACACCCTACATTCAAAATGTCTTGGTTACTGATGTAACCTCTGTTCCCTGATGGAGGGAACGAGACAATGTGTCGATGTAGTGACACTAGGGGTTCGCTCTTGAGAGCCCCAATCACCTTTGCTTTATTCAGGAAAGGCCAATGAAAATTGGTGAGTGGAATTTGCATGCCACTCTCCGCCCCGGACATACGGGTATAAAAGGAGATGGCGTGAACCACTCATTCAGATTTGTACTAAGGAGCCGAGAGAGAGTCCCGGCCATGTCAGTGGTCAGTTCAGCGCCACGGCAGGAAGGACACAATGTATCTTTCCCTCCATTAGGGAACAGAGGTTACATCAGTAACCAAGACGTTCCCTGTCTGTCACTCACTTGACGTTGTGTCGATGTAGTGACACTAGAGTTTCCTATATGAAACGCGCTGAACCGTGTCACGAGGTATGGAGGAGTGGACACGGGCAGGCTGTTGCGTGCCTCGCAGCGAGCGCTCGACCACGTCATGACCTTCCAGCGAGTTAGGTAAGGTGTCTCCCTGGTCCTGATAAGGGTGGGAGTAGGCACTTACCCGAGGAGGCTACAGGCGGTGGCCTTTCCTGATTTATGTATTAAGCAATTTCCCATGAGCACCTGCTAGAATAGCACTGGGGAAATGCTCTTCCCTCTCCAGGAGGGAGAGCACTACGGAGACCACATCCTACCGGAGGGAGGTTAACATGTGGAGAATACCTCACATGGACTTACTGATTGGGAAGTTCACATATGGAATGATGCCTCTGGGGAGGATCCTATCTACAGAGAGGGTACACAGAAACAGTGGCCGAGGCAGAGCAGAGCTCTGTCGAGGGGAAACACAGGTTCACCTAAGGGGAAACCGAACAGTGGAAACGCATCATATGGGATTAACGAGGGAGGAATCACCACGTATGGAGCACTGAGCCCAAGTATGTGGACTCACCTGAAAAGGGGCATACCACGAGTACTGGGCCTGGTGGTGTTACTCCTCCGCCGAGTTTGTCACCGAATAGTGCTTAAGAAATTAAAGAGGTGTCCAGTGTTCACCAGTTGCGGGAAACTGTTGTGGACAAGATAGCACATATTATCACCTTGAAAGGGGAAAGGCACAAATGCAAGTGATACACCCAACCAGCTGCCCGGCCTACCTGTTGTTACCCCGTAACACTCGGGTTGAAATCGGTTTTATGCGCAGGTTGTAGAACCTCGCAAAGGTATTGGGTGTAGCCCAACCTGCTGCTCTGCATATGTCTGTTAGAGAGGTTCCCCTCCCCAGTGCCCATGAGGACGCAACACCTCTAGTGGAGTGCGCCCAGACTCCAAAGGGCACGGCAATTCTTGTGATTGGTAAGTCAGAGAGATGGCATCCACAATCCAATTGGCCAGCCTCTGTTTGGAGACAGCTTTCCCCTTCTGCTGCCCTCCAAAACAGACAAAGAGTTTCTCCGAGTGTCTAAAACTCTGCGTGCGGTCCAGATAGATACACAGGGCGTGAACTGGACACAGCAATGACAAGGCCGGGTCTTCCTTCTCTGATCCTGAAAGGGAGTGGTGGGAACTTTGGGAATGTAACCAGGCCGGGGTCTCAAGATCACGTGAGAGTGTGCCGGCCTGAACTCCAGGCATTCGCTGGTGACAGAGAGCACCTGCAGGTCCCCAACCCTCTTGATAGAAGTGAGCACCACCAGGAGGGCTGTCTTCAGTGACAAAGTGCTGAGCTCGGCCTGCTCCAGGGGCTCAAAGGGGGCTCTCTGTAGGGCAGGTAGGACAACAGAGAGATCTCAAGAGGGAATCAGGCGCGGCCTAGGGGGATTCAATCTCCTCGCGCCCTTGAGGAACCCGGTGATTAGGTCATGCTGTTGTGAGTGTCTCCCATCCAGTGTTTCATGATACGCTGTTATAGCAGCCATGTACACCTTCAGGGTGGAGGGAGACAGCCATCTCTCCAGCCCCTCCTGTAGGAAGGACAACACAGACCTGCTGAAGCACAAGGTTCCTGTGCACACACAATAGATCTCGTGAGTGAGCTAGGATCAGCCAGTCGTTGAGATAGTTGAGGATGCGAATGCCCTTCTCCCTTAGCGGGGCCAGGGCAGCCTCTGCAACTTTGGTAAAGACGCGAGGAGACGGACAGACCGAAAGGGAGGACCTTGTACTGGTATGCTCGTCCCTCAAAGGCAAACCAAAGAAAGGGTCTGTGTCGAAGAAGGATCGATACGTGAAAGTATGCGTCCCGCTCATTGACCGGAAAGACTTTCAGTGCCTGGCCGTCGCGAACGCCGGAAGGGCCGAGCATTGAAGAGTGACATAGGGAATGAGGAAACTGCTCTTTCACTGACAAACTGGGTGCCGGGGCCCAGAAGGCACCTGGTGATGTCGTGAGGGTACTCACCTCATAATGGCCCAGGTGCGGGAGTGGAGCCCGTTCGCTTACCTGGGTCAGGCCAGTCAGAGTCAGCAACCTCATCCCTGAGTCGCCTGTCCCAGGGCCACTTCGAAGCCTGTCCGGGATTCTTAGCGGCCGGCTGATGGGCAGGCGGTGCCACCTTCCTGCGGGAGGATCTTCTTCTCAGAGGTCGGCATGTGGGCTCCAATGGTGGGGGAGCCGGGGCCGACACCGCAGGAGGACGCCTTTGCAAGAGGCAGACAGGGCGCGGGACTTCGGAGGCCAGTCACACCGCAGCAGGATGTGTTTAATGGCCTCCGTCTGCTTCTTAACCATTAAGAACTGATGGGCAAATTCCTCGATAGTGTGCCTGCAGGTGAAGATGCAGGATGGCCATGGCGTGCAGGGTGGAGGCAGCCTGACCCGCGGCATTGTAAGCCTTCGCCACTAACGACGAAAAAACTTACATGACTGGGAACGGAGCCTTGGTTGGTTCCTCGAGGTGGCTGCACCCTGTGGGCACGGGTGCACCACCACGGCGCGCTTGACCTGGGGAAGCTTGACATATCACTTGGCTGCCCCACCATCGAGGGTAGTCAGGGTGGACGAGCTTGAAGCATGTACAGGCAGAGAAAGGTGCCTTCCATGACTTCGCAAGCTCCTCGTGCACTACCGGGAAGAAAGGCACTGGGGCGAGGCACGGCCGTGAGCCATGCTCCGAGCCCAGAAACCAATCATCCAGCTGCAAACGTTCAGGGCGGGGCGGAGGTTTCCAATCAAGCACGATGTTCGCAGCCGCCCGGGCAAGCATGGCTGCTAACTCAGCATCCGCTTTGTCCTGAGCTCTACCCTAGACTCATCCGCTTCCAAAAGCAGGAGCCCACCATCTGATGCTGCGACCAATAACTCATCCTTGTCGTAACCCCTGAATGAGACATTAAATCCGCCTTGATGCGGACCGCCTGCCTCGCTCGTGAATTCTACTGGACAGAACCAGCATGCTGGGGGATGGGAGGTCCGTGGGGACTGAGCCAGCAGAGAAGCTCCCATATCCACATCCCAATCGCCCATGGCAGCCGCGATGGCTCTCTGCTTCACACAGAAGGAAGAGAGCCGCGACCGCAACGTTCTCATGGGCAAGTTCTCACAGTGAAAACATGACCCATCCACAAAAGTTGCCTCGGCGTGCTAGCGACACAAGCACTCGAGACAGATTTCATGACCATCTGGTTTGGAGAGATAATAGCCACATCCAGTAGCACAAAGGACATCTTTAAAAAGACGCCAATCATTTGTGCGAGCTCTTTTAGTGAAAATATACTCTTTTGAATGTACTCTTTTTTTTGCAACTGTGGACTCAGCCGCTGAAGCACCCAGGGGAGGCACAACACTCGACCGTGCGAACCGTAATTCCAGCAGCAATAGCAAGGTGACAGGACGAACACACACATGCGCTCGGCTCCGAAGAACAAATCTGAATGAGTGGTGCACGCCATGTCCTTTTATACCCATATGTCCGGGGCAGAAAGTGGCATGCATATTCCACTCGCCAATTTTCATTGGCCTTTTCTGAATAAAGCAAAGGTGATTGGGGCTCTCAAGAGCGAACCCCTAGTGTCACTACTTCGACACAACATCGAGTGAGTGACAGACAGGGAACAGCTTCTACTTGTATTCATATATGCAATAAAATACCTAAATCGTGTAATTACACATACATACAGAAATCTAATGAATGAATGAATGAATTTGTTTAATTTTTTATGTTTGTGAAATGACTGCATTAAAACTTGGTAATTGTGTAAATTTGTGTTGATTTTGTGAAATTACCACCTTAAAATGTGTTAACTGTGTGAATTTTGTGTTTTCGTATTTTTTAATAAATTGATCCAACACCATATACAATATAATAATTAGTAATTCTTGAGATATGGTACAAACCAACCCTGACATTTCCACATGCCATTATAAAGAGGAAATGTTACTATTTTGAGAAGTAATCAATTAATTAATACTGTAGTGAGGTCAGTGATTCCCCTTTATGGTTACTTGGGGATCGCTAGCAGTATTTATTCACTACATGTTTTGTGCTACTGTCTCGTTTTAGTTCATAGTTTCCTGTCTTTATTATTTCCAGGTGTATTTTGTTATGCCATTACTTTATTTAAACCTTCAAACCTTTCATGTGTCCTTTGTGAGGTATTTTCCATTCGTTACTGGATTGTTTAGTTGGGTTGGTTTTGCTCTTGTACTGTCTGATGGCTTAGTTCTGTTTTGTTGCTCTTTGCAAACTCTGCTTAATTAAATCACAGCATTAGCATCCTAACAGCCCTGTTCAAGTGTATTCGTTACAAATACAACATAGTGGAAACAATAAACATTTAATTACAGTAACACATACTATTTTAACACAAGCTATTTCCATATTTCACCTGCTATTGTAGGGCTTTACTGGTTGTTTAGATCAGTGTTACTATCAGAAATAATTAATAATTATTTCTTTAGTTATTAATTAATATTTAAATTAATTAATTGAATCTAACTCATTAAAACCTCATATGGGGCTCCAGTAAATGTAGTGTGCTATGTTTAGGAGCAAGTTTGGTTATTAACAATAATTAATAATTATCAAAAATAATTATTCATTATTAAAATCAATAGAACATTGATGAGAATCAATGTTAGCTTTTTTAATCCTTTAAATCAACAATTATCAAAAATGATCGTTAATTGTTAACATTGATGAAACATTAATTAAAATGAACACTAGCTTACTGATCATTCAAATTCAACAATCATCAAAAATAATTATCAATTATCAAAAATCAACAGAATATTAATAAGGATTAACATTGACGGGGCACCACCCTGGAATCAGGGACTAATCACCAGATAGTAAAACAGTCTCAATATTAGATTGTTTTCTTAGGAAAATCGACATCCGAAAAATATCGATTTTCGGGAAAAAAAACAATGAATGAAGGTTTGAATCCGAGCACTGACATCCCGTCAGCATGACACAGGTGTATGCAAAATAAACCAAAACACTTCTCTTTCTAATATTCAAAGTTTATTTATGCAGTAATATCAATTAATAATTAATACAATGCAGTCAATAAACTTCCGACTTACAACTACAAACTAAACAGTGATATGATTAGATATGGAAATAAAAATAATCCTATAACACATAAGGTGTGTGTGTGACAGTGTGTGTGTGTGTGTGTGTGTGTGTGTGTGTGTAAGGAGGGATGCGCACAAAATGGCGGACGTGACTCTCATGGAGAGTATGTCACGCGAGACTTCCGGCCAGGGAATATGACCGCGAATAGGGGCGGCGAGAAACCAGTCAATGGCGTCTACCAGTTACCGCGTGTATCCGCTTGTACGATAGCTTAGGGACAAAGCTGGACTTTAGCATTAAGTTATCTAGGAGCCAAAAATGTGTGCCAGAATGTTTGTGAGGGGTCGCGTGCGTGTGTGTGTGTGTGTGGTTAGTACGAGAGACAGAGAAGTGACGGCCCTAAAGCCGATTTCGCGATCGTGGGAGAGAAAGCAGCTGTTAGTTCATCGCTCAGAGATGCGGTGGATGGCTCGTAAACAGTCCCGCGTTCTTTGACTCTTTAATGGATGAACTCAGTTTACCTGTCTCACCCGCGATGGCGAAATTGCACAACAGTCCAATTTGGTTGGACCACAATACAGCAAAACAAATTCGTGATAATTAATACCCTGAGTATTAATAATGAGCGGACATGGTGGTCCGTAAACTGTACAAGCAAAAACCTTGAAACACAAGAATAACACACTATAATATTCTATCTCTGCCAAGACGTAAACCTCTTACTTGAATCGCATGAGGACACAGGTAGAATGTGTTTTCCTCCGTCCTTTAACTCCGACCCGGTTCCTTGAGGCTCGGGTGATGACGGGAGGCCGTTTCCTCGCTCTGTCGGCGGGTGGTACGGCTGTTGATTCTCGGAGGACTGCCGGAGAACTCAGAAATGTCAACTTGATTGAAGATGGAAGAGAAATCTTTAATCTCTTCACTTCTGCAGGCAAACTGATGAAAATGCGGATTGCTCAGCGTTCTCCTTCAGATCCGTTAGAGTGTTCGGTTGAACACAGAGTATTCTCAACTCGTCCAGCAAGATGGAGATTGTATGGCCACAGTTTCAAGTCGGACGTTACTTCCTTGTGCCACGAGGTTGCACATGAGAGCAGCGATGAGCTGCATCTACGCACTGCAAACAAAGTTGCTGGAAGCAAATCTCGGAAGCATTTCAGAGGTATTTCAACTCCTGATGATGTCATGTTTGAGGGACGTCCTGTTGTGTGCCTCATCCAATAGGAGCTGAGAGTTCGATCCTTTAGTGAGCAAGGCTTCATGGGATTTGTAGTCTGTTTTGGACTCCCTTTGTTTGATTTTGGCGCGATTTTTATCAGTATAATTTACGACTTGGAATGTGGGGGCTAGAGTTAGGTTTTTACGACTGTGTTAGGCCTGCCTTTGTCTTCTATCTGAATACATGAGGCCCAACACTATTATGAAAAATCCATACAAGCTCTAATTATTTTTTATTTTACATGTGGTTTTAAGTTATTATGCTTATATTTTCTATAATACAACCAGGATTTCTCTATTGTGCTTATTCCATCATGCAACAGACAAATTATTTGGGATTTTTACCTGCAAGCAGCTATTATCAGGTTTCAGTCTTTTTAGGGCATTTAAGGTCATGTTTAAAAGGATTTCAAAAGAGGCACCTAAAACAGACAAAGTGCATCAAAAGCTTCAAGGCAATTATACAAAGAACCTTTGAGATATAGACATTTTTTTATAGTCCACCACATAATTGCAGGCTCCTTCAACATCACATCCTAGCATATATGTGGTAAATTTGATAACAAATCTGATGTTTATTACACCACCTATTCTTTAATCTCCACCAAATTTGCATTTCATATACATATATGTATTATGATATGACCATGCTAAATTGAAAGTTCAGTTTACAGACTCCAGTGAATATTCCTGCACTTTATTTGTTACTTCTAAAACCAAGAACTAGTTTGCAAAAGTACTGTTTTTAACTGAAATATTTAACGCACAATTTTACTGACACCAATGATTCTTGAGGAAAAGTTGTTCAGAATGAGAAGATCTATAATATATAAATTAATTTATGCTTGTGTGAAACATTGCATTATGTATTTTATTTTTTCTATAAAAGTGAGTGGTTGACTGAAATTCAGTAATTTAATATCTTGTTTTGTGTTCCACAAAAGAATTGCATACAGATTTTGAACATACAGAGCCCCTTGAGAGGACAGGGAGGAATTTGTTTTTTATTTCTGAAATATGTTGCTTTCCTCGCAATATGTTTTGTGCCCCCTTGCAATAGTTTTGCTCTCCCTCATAAAAAAGAACCATGATTCTAGAACAGTAACCATAGTACACTGACAGTAGGTACTCACCACTGCTGACCGGGAACACCCCACAAGCCTTGCCATTTTAGAGATGCTCTGACCCGGTCGTCTGGCCATAACAATTTGGCCCTTGTCAAAGTCACTCAGGTCTTTACTCCTGCCCGTTTATCCTGCATTCAATACATTGTATTCAAGAACTGATTGTTCGCTTACAATTTAATCTACCCAGGCCTTGACATGTGGCCTTGTTAGGAAATGATCAATGCTATTCGCTTCACCTGTGAGTGGTCATATTTTTTTGACTCATCAGTGTATGTGTGAAAGGGTTACCGTTTTACTTACTTACAGATTTTGTGTAGGTGTGTTTGTGTGTGTGTGTGTGTGTGTGTGTGTGTGTGTGTGTGTGTGTGTGTGTGTGCTTTGACCAAGCAGGGCAGTCTCGTTAAGCAATTATTATTATAGCGACTTTCTGCACCAGAAACAACTATTATAATGCTCTTAGCTCAGATTGGACGATTCCATCATAGAGTACGTGCTTTGGCAGTCATCAGATATTGTGTGATTTTCACTGCAACATGTTTTAGAATAGTTATAAACAAATTAGTTTAGTTATAATACATTATAATATATATATTTTTAAGCACCTAACCATATTTCTACCCCTAACCACTTCTCATCAATATAAACACATAAATGGCAGATAAGTAAAATATATATATATATATATATATATATATATATATTTATTAGCTTATGTAAAACATAACTATACGTTGATGACTACTATAGCTTGCTAACTTATCAAAAATATGTAATAAAATATGTAATAATCAAATATATTTCTTTTATGGCATTTTGACTGTTCAGTTTCTTGCTCTGGTGTAACACACTAGTACTCACTTAGCCTAATACAGTCAGTAGTACATGCCCCCTTCTTGGCTTGCCCCTAAATTGCCTTATTCTTACAACTGGAACAACCTCTTGTTTACTATTTTGACTTCACCCAACCTGTGCTCAGTGCCAGTTTGACTCGGGGGGCCAGGCTGGGGCCAGGTGTGCTTGTATGGGGGCAACTGCATTGGGAATATTGTCCTCTGAACAAGAATAAAACATTTGCTATTTTAACATTTACTAAAAATTATGCTACTTTTTGAAGATTTACCAACCAAAACTGAGTAAAAATGATTATGAAACAATGTAAAAAACAAAACAAAACAAACAACAACAACAACAAAAAAGGCTCATGACAAATGTTTGAGTAAATACACTGTAACATTCTAGGTTTGCCTAGAAACTGTAAGGCACATTGCCATGCATGTTGTTCTTTAGAATGACAATTGATTAAGTAAAATAAATGACTTATGCTGTATAAGTAATGTTTACAGGTCTTGTAAATGATCACCATTTCTTTTATGATTGTTGCCATATTTAAACACATTTCTAACTTCACTAGTTTATTTTAAATGGTCTAATGTAAAAAAATAAATAAATAAATGTTGTTTTTTAGTTGTTTTTTTAAGTACTAATAGTTTTTCATGTAGTATTTCAATTACTATAAGGTCATAAAAGCTGCATGCATAATAATACAAAAAAGAAAAGAAAATGCTGTTTAAAAAGTTTTAAATGGAAGACATGCCACAGGACACGCAAACTTCTCAAAAGTATTTTGTGTCTGCTACCCTAAACAGGCCTAATAAATGTAGTGATCATAGTTCAAACATAACTATGTTCCCTATCTGTCACTCACTCGACGTTGTGTCGATGTAGTGACACTAGGGGTCACTCTTGGGAGCCCCAAACACCTCTGCTTTTTTTAAAAAAGGCCAATGAGAATTGGCGAGTGGAATTTGCATGCCACTCCCCTGGACATACGGGTATAAAAGGAGCTGGTATGCAATCACTCATACAGATTTTCCCTTCGGAGCCGAGCGGTTGTATTCAGTGCACTGAATTCAATTCCCTTCAAAGACGCACCTCAAAACTGCTGGATTTACGGTGCATTTCAGCTGCTTCTCCCCCTCTGCACCCGTGGAGTGGCTTCGGCAGAGTGGAAATAAGAGAGTATATTCTAAAGAGTATATTTTCATTCACAAAAAGAGCGGCACACACACGGAACGTCTTTTTAAAGATGCCTTTCCGTTGTGTGTTATTCCTGGTTGCGGTCATTATCTCTCCGCTTCTGACGGCCACGATCGCTGTCTTACGTGTCTGTGCACTGCCCACGTAGAGACATCGTTCATGGATGAGTCATGTCCTCATTGCGAGAACATGACCATGGCAATGTTGCTTATGAAAGCAAGCCACCCCAGCGGCTCCCCGCACCAGTCCTTCTACCTACGGGTTTGAGGCCGCGTCGGTTAGTACTGGGGGCGATTTGGGGACATCAATGGGACCACCTCCGCCGGGTATCCCCCCACAGACCTCCCATTCCCCAGCACGCTCGCTTGCCCCGATTGGGCTCTTGCACGAGACCGCCGGCTTGTCTCAGCGTGAGTTGACTTCTCGTTCGGAGCTCGGGAAGACTATGAGTTATCGAGCACAGCATTGGAGAGCGGGCTTGTCCAGTCTGACGCAGAGGCTTCGGCTGGGCTTCCATGACGGACATGCTTTCCCGGGCAGCCACGAGCCAGGGATTTTCCACTCTCCCCTGAACCCTCGCGGCTCGACGATTGGTTCCTGGGCTCAGGGCACCACCCACGGCCACGCCACGCCCCGCCCCCATTCCTTTCTTCCCGGAAGTGCATGAGGAGCTGACAAGATCGTGGGAGGCACCTTTTACTGCCCAGTCCCGGTCTTTCAGCTCCCCCGCTCTCACTACCCTCGATGGTAGAGCGGCCAGGGGGTATTTGGTGATCCCCCAGGTGGATAAGGCGCTCGTGGTGCACTTGTGTCCACAGATCGCCGCCACCTGGCGCGGGCACCCGAAGCTCCCGTCCAGGGCCTGTAGGTTTATGTCGTCCCTGATGACTGTGGCCTGCAGTGCCGCTGGACAAGCTGCCTCCGCCCTGCATGCCATGGTTCTCTTGCAAGTAGACCAAGCCAAGGCGCTAAAAGAACTGCAAGAGGGTAGTTCTGACCCGGGATTGATGCAGGAACTGCGCTCGGCGACCGACCTCGTCACATCAGGTTACCCTCAGGGGAGAGTGGTGACTCCACCCTCAGGTGGTCCAGCTGATTTGGAGTCGATTCGGTCGATCACAGGTAGACCTGTTTGCTTCCCGGGAATCCTCCCACTGCCCGCTTGGTACGCCCTGACCGAGGCACCCCTCGGTATAGATGCGCTGGCACACAGCTGGCCCCCTGGAGTACGCAAATATGCGTTTCCCCTAGTGAGCCTACTTGCACAGACCCTGTGCAAGGTCAGGGAGGACGAGGAGCATGTCGTCCTAGTAGCAACCTACTGGCCCACCCAGACGTGGTTCTTGGATATCACGCTCCTCATGACAGCCCCCCCACGGTGAATTCCCCTGAGGAAGGACCTTCTTTCTCAGGGACGGGGCACCATCTGGCACCCGCGACCAGACCTCTGTAATCTCCACATCTGGCCCCTGGACGGGACGCAGAAGACCTAAGTGGCCAACCTCCCGCAGTGGTAGACACAATCACTCAGGCTAGGGCTCCCTCTATGAGGCGCTTGTATGCCTTGAAGTGGTATCTGTTCGCTAAGTGGTGTTCTTCCCAACATGAAGACCCCCAGAGATGTGCAGTTGGATTGGTGCTTTCCTTCCTGCAGGAGAGGCTGGAGGGGCAGCTGTCCCCCTCCACCTTGAAGGTGTATGTAGCCGCTATTTCAGCTCATCACGATGCAGTAGATGGTAAGTACTTGGGAGGAAGCACGACTTGATCATCATGTTCCTGAGAGGTGCTAGGAGGTTGAATCCCTCCAGACCGTGCCTCGTCCCCTCGTGGGACCTCTCTGTAGTCCTTCGGGACAGGGAGCTCCCTTTGAGCCCTTGGAGTCAGCTAAGCTTAAGGCACTCTCTTTGAAGACTGCCCTCCTGACTGCGCTCACTTCCATCATAAGAGTAGGGGACCTGCAGGCATTCTCTGTCAGCGAATCGTGCCTAGAGTTCGGTCCGGGCTTCTCTCACGTGATCCTGAGACCCCAACCGGGCTATGTACCCAAGGTTCCCATGACCCCATTTAGGGATCAGGTGGTGAACCTGCAAGTGCTGCCCCAGGAGGAGACAGACCCAGCCTTGGCGTTGCTGTGTCCAGTGCAAGCTTTACGCATCTATTTGGATCACACGCAGAGCCTTAGAAGCTCCGAGCAGCTCTTTGTCGGCTTTGGTGGACAGCGGAAAGGAAGCGCTGTCTCCAAACAGAGGATCGCCCACTGGGTCATTGACGCCATCGCGATGGCATATCAGGCTCAGGTTGTGCCACCCCCTGTGGGGTTACGAGCCCACTCTACCAGGAGTGTGGCGGCCTCCTGGGCCCTGGCCAGTGTAATATATGGGAAATAACACAATTTTTGTTTCCTTGAAAGGAGGGAACGCAACACTGCATCATGCTACACGCATACATCACATCAGTACACGCAGGTGTAACTGATCTCTGAAACTCTATAAAATCATGGCAATTTTAATTGACAGATAGCGCTTTGTGCTCCGCCTGTTTTGCACGCGTCATCGACCATAAATATACAGAGACACAACGCTATCTCTTCAAAATATTCGACAGAAGGGTACAGTGCCAAACAGAAGGAAATTCCACATTTATGGTGAAAAGTAGTAATCGGCGATCACCAGAGTACCACAAGGAGTAGAAGAAAAACTCTGAATTCTAGTTGAGAAATTCCAGTGCAGAGTATGAGGGAGTTATCGCTACCCTGAAGGGGAAAATTCTGATGTGATAGTGCTGTGTGTGGCTGTAAATATGCCCAATGACACGCCCGAAGCATGTGAAGCACAAAGTGCTATCTGACAATTAAAATTGCCATGATTTTAAAGAGTTTCAGGGATCAGTTACACCTGCGGAGATAACCCCAAGCGTCAGCGTGACGCAGCTCGAAATGACCGACTTCAAAGGAAACTAAAGTGAGCTGTCAGATCCAAGATGCTAAAACTTTGACATTAAGGGCCCTATTTTAAGCATGCAAGTGTTAAGCGCAGCACAATGCCTTAACTCCTAAGCACAAAATCAATGGGCATGGCCATGAAGTGTTGGTATTTTCGTGCAAGCATGCGCCAAGTCTAGATGCAAGTGGGTTTGGCGAAATTGTGCACAAAAGGCACTAATTGGGTCAATGGAGGTTCTTCTCCAGAACTATCTCCGTCCTATTATACAGTCCATTCCCTGTTAAGCACCAGTGATATAAACAAAGACAGTACATTCATAAGAAGTTGGTAGTGTAAATGGACTGTATACAATGAATCGGAAGTATAAAAATATGGATTTAAATTCTATTGTGCGTCTTTGTTAAATGGGACACATTCCTTTGCATGGAAAATGTGGTTCAGGATATGGATGAAGGCTCCATTAAATTACAGAGAATGTAAGTATTATTAATAATTTTCATCTACTGACATACAAATCATGGCTAGTATTAACAGTGATTGTATTGGCATGTACTTCACTTCTACCGGTTGACATTGATTTAGAAAAATGTAATTAATTTATTGAAACGTGAAAAAATTAAACCAAACATATTTCTAAATTCAAATTACACTTAAGATGAAATAACTTAAAATAACGAAGTGGTAAAAAAATTCATACCAAATCAAAACAATTCACTCTCTCCTTCTTCCACAGGTCCCTTTTGCAGTGACTTAAACATAACAATAAAAATACTAATTGAAAAAATAAAAAATAAAAAAAAAAACCATGACCTCTTGAAAATTTAACACATCTCAGAATTCATTAACATACAATAGACCCACAGTTTGCGCGCTGACGGCCACAGTATCCCAAACACTCCCACCCACACCCACACCCACTTGCACTTTCCCTAACCCAAACCCAACCTAATCCAAACTGCAGCACCCCTTTATAGTGTTTTTAACCCATGGCACTTCAACCACTGAAAATTAAATAAATAAACAAATATGCTATTGAAAACGCTCTTTTATTTTAAAAGTGTAATATTAATAATATTAATATAAGGGGCAGCACGGTGGCTCAGTGTGTAGCACAGTCACTTAACAGCAAAACTGTGAATGATTCAATTCCCATCCTTTCTGTGTGGAGTTTGCATGTTTTCCCCATGTTCACATGGGTTTCCTCTGGGTGCTCCGGTTTCCCCCACAGTCCAAAGACATGCAGGTCAAGTGAATTGGAGACTCTAAAATTGGCCGTAGGTGTGAATGAGAGTGTGAATATGTTTGTGTGTCAGTGTTTGTTAACTCGGTGATGGACTGGACACCTGTCCAGGGTGTTTTCCCGCCTTCGGCCAAGACAGCTTGGATAGGCTCCAGCACTATACGCGACCCTATATAGGATAAGCGGCTATAGAAAATGAATACTTGGAGGATTAGTATTTACAAATAAAATTAAAACAATGTAGCCTTTAAGTGTTTCTTAAAGGCATAGTTCACCAAAGAATGACAATTCTGTCACTGTCTACTTACCCGTGTTGTTGTAATCCCATATGACTTTCTTTTTTCTTAACACAATAAATAAAATAAATTGTGCTCAGTGATGTCATACAATGGCAGTTTATTGTGACCACCTGTTCAAACTTCAAAAGGACACAAAAGTATTCAGATGTCAAATAAATTATTGTATGCAACTCATGCCTTGTTCTGAAGGCATATGATTAGGTTTGGTGAGAAAAAAAAACAAAACCGAATGTATTTTTTTGTGAAAATCTTTACCAATCATTGCTCTCTTGTGTAGTGTTAATTTCGTTAATGAAAACTATGATGAAAAATTTTCATCGACGACCTTTTTTTCCATGACTAACACGAGATGATGATGAAACGGCACTGATGTCATTAAACACTAACTGTATATCAACATGCAATATTGTTGACGAAAAAAGACGAGACTAAAATGTAGTTTGAAAAGTACAATCTTTACCAAAATCTCTCTTTATTTTCATCAAAAAATAAATAAAAAAAAATTAAAAAGAAAGAGGAGACAAAATATTAAAGTCTGTTTTTTTCTTTCTAAATTACAATCCAATTATCCTGTTCATTGGATGGCATGAGCAGCAGTTTCCTTTCCTGTGCTGCATGCGACATATCAGGACTAAGCAAGCACAGTGAGGAGTCCCTTTCAAGTAGTTTACAGAAAGCTAACGTTCATTAAATAATGACAGCAACAGTTGGAGTTGGGTGAAAGAGAAGCTGATATGAAGGCTAACCACAAAGAAATTGAGGTAGGTTAATGTCTTGGTGGTAATGTTAGGTTGCTATTTGAAGCTATATTAAGACAACTAGTGACAACTATATTGGACAACTTAAGCTATATTAAGACAAGGCAGTAGTGTTACATTATGTAGGCTGTGTTTTATAGCTAAAGCGAACTCATTAAGCTAATAGGCTAGTAAATTGTTGTGAAGGAGCTGAAAATGAGTGGCAAAGGTAACGTTGGATTGAGTATAGAACAATGACTTATGTATTTGGCATGTATTTGGTGACAATGCTGTGTTTATTTGTCTTTCACATTACCATCAAAATGAACTTGATTTGGCATCAAAATTAATTTGAATATGTTATAAAAACTAATTGCCTACAAAAACATACATCAAAAAAAGTGTCTGCAGTAATATGCCTCCATAACCTGCATAGCGTACTTACTTTGTGAGTATAATACCACCTAGTTTTGATTGTGTAGAGTTTTCTTTTTCTGGATACTCAGGGTTTGTGTTATTAAAGGAATAGTTCACCCAAAAATGAAAATTTGCTGATAATTTACTCACTCTCAGGCCATCCAAGATGTATCTGAGTTTCTTTCTTCATCAAAACAGAATTTAAGACTTTTAGGATTTCATTTCAGGCCTCCTCTAAACAATGCAAGTGAATGTCCTAAATTTTTTGATGGTCCAAAATGCATATTTAGGGTGCATCAAAATAATCCACATGACTCCAGTCAACAAATAAAGTTCTTCTGAACGCAAAAGTGTTGATTATTTTTAGAAACAAAACAATACTTATATACTTTTTAACTACAAAAGTTCGTTTCTGTATATCTCTGTGACCTGCGCTCATGAGAGGGATGACGTAAGCTTGTTGGTTAGGTCACGCATCACGTGGTGGAGGAGTCAGGAAGTGCGTCATTGTTTACAAGAGAAACTTGTGCCATTCACAAACCAAAACAGTCCAAAACCATTTAAAAACAATATAAAAAAATAAATAATAATAATTTCCAAATAATAACAATAAAAAAATTTAAAAAAACAATGTAAACAATGACGGGCTTCCTGACTCCTCCTCCACGTGACGCGTGACCTTACCAACGAGCTTAAGTCATATCACAGCTGACACAGACCGGACACTCAAGGAACTGTATTTGAGTATAAGTAAGCAGGAAACTGCACACCTTGGGTTGCGTTCATTGTGACCAGGGACTTTAACAAAGCCAACAGGTCAGTCACACTGAAATACTTCCAACACATCAGTTGCAACACATAAGGGGACCGGGTTTTGGACCATTGCTACTCTCCGCTTACAGGCAGAAGCTGAAAAAGGAAGCACCCACTCTCAGAATGATCCAGTGCTGGTCGGACCAATCAGATTCTACACTACAAGACTGTTTTGATCATGTGGACTGGGAGATGTTCCGGTCCGCCTCCAATGACGACATCAAGGTGTATGCAGATACTATAACGTGTTTTATCAGGAAGTGCATAGATGATGTGGTGCCACCTAAAACAATATGGATCAATCCCAACCAGAAACTGTGGATTAATAACGATGTTCATGCTGGCCTTAATGTGTGGACCTCTGCTTTTAATTCCAGGAATGTGGAGGAGCACAAACAAGCCAGTTATGCCATCTGCAAAACTATCAGAGCAGCCAAATGCCAGTACAGGGACAAGATTGAAGGACAGTTCAACACCACCAACTCAAGAAGCATGTGGAAGGGAATTAACATCATCACTGACTTCAAAGGGAATGAGCTTAATACTTTTTATGCTCGTTTCGAGGGAAATAGCTCTCTTGGAGAGAGCTCTCGCGGCCGAAGCTATAAAGGTTAGTTCACTCTCCGTCTCTGTGGCAGATGTAACCTGATCCTTCCGATGGGTGAATATTTGCAAAGCGAAACCACCTGGCTGGTGTTTTTACGGACATTTTCAACCTTTCCCTCTCCCTGTCTGTGGTTCCCACATGCTTTAAAACATCCACCATTGTGCCTGTACCGAAGCAATCCAAAATCACTTGCTTAAATGACTGGCACCCTGTTGCTCTGAACCCCATCATCAGCAAATGCTTTGAGAGGCTAATCAGAGATTACATCTGCTCTGTGCTGCCTGACTCACTGGACCCACTTCAGTTTGTTTACCACAGCAACCGCTCCACTGATGATGCCATAGCATACACCTTACACACTGCTCTCTCTTACCTGGACAAAAGGAACACCTATGTGAGAATGCTGTTTGTAGACTACAGCTCAGCATTCAATACCATTGTGCTCTCCAAGCTCAACCTGAAACTTCGGGCTCTGGGGCTGAACAGCTCCCTGTGCAGCTGGATCCTGGACTTCCTGTCAGGCGGACGCCAGGTGGTCAGAATGGGCAGTAACATCTCTTCCCCACTCACCCTCAACACTGGTGCTCCACAGGGCTGTGTTCTCAGCCCCCTCCTGTATTCCTTGTAAGGAGCTTGTGGTGGACTTCAGAAGACAAGACAAAGAGCACACCCCTATCCCCATCGACGGGACACCAGTAGAGCTGGTCCACAGCTTTAAATTCCTCTGTGTTCATATCACTGAGGACCTCACATGGTCTATTCACACTGAGGCAGTGGTGAAGAAGTCTCATCAGCACCTCTTCTTCCTCAGGCAACTGAGGAATTTCGGTATGAGCATCAACATCCTCAAATCGTTCTACACATGCACTTTGGAGAGCATTCTAACTAGCTGCATCACTGCCTGGTACGGAAATTGCTCTGCCCTCAACCGCAAAGCTCTGCAGAGGGTGGTGCAAACTGCCCAACATGTCATTGGAGGTGAGCTTCCCTCCTTCCAGGACATCCACACCAGGCGGTGTATGAGGAAAGCTCGGAGGATCATCAGAGACTGCATGGACTGCTCTCGCTGCTACCTTACACCAGATGGTATCACAGCATCAGGTCCCACACCAGCAGGCTGCAGGCCATCAAACTGTTGAACTCAAACTAAGAACATTGCCACTGCATAACCCCACCCCATCTTCCTGTGCATTGCACTTTTAACTTATAAAGTTACACTGGTCTCAGACTGATCATATTACACAGTACTGTATGTCTGATGTACTGCTCCGCACATGCATACACTCCAGCATTGTAGACAGGACTATCATCATTACTCTGTGTCCCTTGGCACTCCATTTGTGCTACTGTATACTGCATTGCTCACACAGCACATGATCACCCTATCACGGTTGTTATCACATATTGTTTTATGCACACTGTATATCTCATTATTCTATATATTCACTTATTCAGTATATTTTATATATTCATATTTATATATTAGTCCTCATGCACTGTACATTGTATATTATCCATATGTTAGTACTATGTCTAAGTGTATATCTGTGTATATTGTATATGTAAATATATATTTTGTGGTCTGATATTTGTCCACACTGCATAGTTGGTGAGCATCCACTGAAGATTTTCACACCTGTTCACTCGTGGGTGTGAATTGTTGTGACAATAAAGGGATTTGATTTGATTTGATTGAGATTTTCACAAAATAATTAATTCGATTTATGTTTGTTTCTCACCAAATCTTATTGTATGCCTTCAGAACAAGGCATGTGTTGCATACAATAATTTATTAGACTTCTGAATTATACTTTTGCATCCTTTTGAAGCTTGAAGAGGTGGTCACCATAAACTGCCATTGTATGACATCTCTGAGCACAAAATGTTTTTCAAAATGCCTCCCTTTGTGTTAAGGTAAAAAAGCATATAGGTTTATAACAATACAGGGGTAAATAATGACTGAATTGTCATATTTGGATGAACTATCCATTTAAAAAAAAGTAAAAAATGCTTAAAGCTTTTAAATTAATTATTGAAGAGTCAGTAATAAAATAGAGAACATAGTAAATAGGTTTCGGATTTTCAATACCAGCAGCAATTAATCATATATATATATATATATATATATATATATATATATATATATATATATATATATATATATATATATATAATGCTAAATAAAACAACTAAAATTATTGACATAATCTTTAGTGTGTGATTATTAGATTCAATGCAGTCAGAGTTTTACTGAGAAGCAGACCTGTCTGTCATTAAAATGTACTGGGCTCACAGCTACTAAAGTTATCCAGCCAAGGACAGTGAGTGCTTATATCTTTGTTATGTCAGTACTGTTGTTTGATTAATATTAAACTCTTTTAGGCAGCATTCACACATCAAACATATCTAATATTTTGAGATATACGATTTGTGTCCTGTCTGCATCACATAATACATTAATGGCTGTGTTTACATTAATATCACGTCAAGATGGCGCAGATTTTTGTCCTGTCTTTTTACACTATTATAATACATTAACTGTTGAGTTTTCATTAATATCTCGTCAAGACAGGCATTTTGACCAAGAAGCGCTTTGACTGTTAATGTGTGTAGCTGCATTCATCACAAGACTTGAACGCTCTATAGAGCAAGCACAGACATACACATGTGAGCGTTTTAAATCAGCCAGCTGTAGTCAAACAGCGCATGGGTACCAAATTTAGTTAGTACTAGGTATTGCCAGTAATTTTAACATTGGGGGGTATTAAAATATTAAACTGGCCAGAGATTCTGCGGCACCCCTAGCAGCACCCAGTTTTGGAGCCACTGTTCTAAGAAGACCCAACAGTTCAGTGTAAATGCCACCAATCTATAAAATGTCAGCACAACAAACACTTCATACTATATATGACTGGCACAGGCCCATGAAGAATACTTCAAGTAAACTGAAATTGTTACGTACCATGTGACAATCACAACAAAGAAACATGGAATACTGAGAAACATCCTTGTTAGCTGCAGTTGTATACTGGACCCGATGTTCTGCAGAACACAGATAATCTACCTTAATGCTGCTTGTGAAGATTATAACCATGCAATTTATTGTTAAATTTATTATCCTACAGATTACATGTGTCAAGGTCTTATTCTCTGGCCTGGTCTGCGTGAGTCTCCTTCCTGAGTATAAAGGGCAGTGCTGACATTAGTAGACACTCAGGACACTGATTAAGTGTTTAGAAGAGACCTCATTCTGGGGGAGAATATGACCAATCTCTTGTGTTCATGCCTATCCTTTGTCCAGTACCTCTTTCCTGTTTTAATATCTCTTGCTTTCGAACACTCTATATGCTGAAAGAGAAGTAAGGGAGACAAGGGGCTATTGTAATGCATTACATTTCTTCAATCACAAACAAGCGAGTGATTAGAATTGGATTAAAAGCTAAAATGTAATTAAAATGATACAAAAGTGAAATATAAAATAAAATGTACACTCTTGCATACTATATCACGTGAAGTCATACAGTATATGAATACTATTTGTGAAGATGCCCCCTCCTGTTTGTTTAAAAGAATAGTTCACAAAAATGAAAATTGTCTCATCATTTACTCACCCTTATGCCATCCTGGATGTGTTTGACTTTATTTCTTCAGCAGAAAACAAATGAAGATTTTAAGTGAATGGGTACCAAAATTTTGAAGCCAGTATAAAAGTAATCAAATGACTCCAGTGGTTAAATCAATGTCTTCAGAAGCGATATGACAGGCGTGGGTGAGAAACAGATCAACATTTAAGTCCATTTTTACTATAAATTCACCTCTTGGCCCAGTCAAATTCCACTTTAACACTTACTTTCACATTCGTCTTCTTGGTTTTAGGTGATTTGCATTCTTCATGCATACGCCGCATACTGGGCAGGGAGAAGCATTTCTAGTAAACATTTACTTAAATATTGATCTGTTTCTCACGCATACCTATCATATCACTTCTGAAGGTATAGATTTAAACACTGGGGTCCTATGGATTACTTTCATGTGGCTTTTATGTGATTTTTGAGCGTCAAAATTTTGGCACCCTTTCAACTTGCATTGTGAGGACCTACTGAGCTGATATATTCGTATAAAATCTTAATTTGTGTTCTTCAGAAGAAAGAAAGTCATACACATCTGGCATGGCATGAGGGGGAGTAAATTATGAGAGAATTTTCATTCTTGGGTGAACTATTCCTTTCATATTTTTTTCAGTTTTCAGTTGCATTACGCTTACATGTCAAAAGTCTGATGAGTAAAAACAAAAATGTACTAGCCAATGGTGATTCTTTCTCCAAAGTGTCCGTAGAGGGTTGTTCCAATGCGTCTTGATGAAGACCAAACACTCAAAGTCGTATCAGCTCCTTTTTTGTGTCCTTTCATCATGCAAAGGTTTCCGGGATTTACCCCTACATGGTTTACCTGCATTACATAGTCATGACAATGGAGTTGCAATACTTTACACAGACAAGGTTAGTAAGCTATTTTATCACACTGGAGTCATGTTAACATGTATAATGTTTTTTTTATTTTTTTTATTTTTTTATTTATTTATTTATTTATTATTATTTTTTTTACAATATTTAAGTATTGTGGCTATACTTTTGGAAAACAGTGTGTATTTAATGTTTTGTGTATTGGACCCACTTACTTTCATTGTATGCCTTACTGCACACCCTTTTTTTCTGAAGAGAAAGAGGGATGAGTCAAAAAAAAAAAAAAAAATAATCTGTGGTAATTAAAATTATGCCACAAATGCTGAAAATAGAGTTTTACTTGTATTAAACCCAAAATGCTCCTTGTATGAATAAATATCTATGAATTAATGTAGTCTCAAAGCTGTGCTGGTTTTGATGGTAATGTTTGCTCTGTGTGCTGTTCTCACTTCACTCTCAATGTTTTAATAAAACATCCAAGATTATTTGCAGATTTGCAGACTGTTCTATCATCTTTACCCTTCACGCTTTTGCCCCATGATTGTGATATATAGCAAAGTGTCTCAAAACTCTTTTGTTTTCATCTCCAATCATAATGTGATGTTCAGCCATCTCACAACTGATGTTCATCTCCTCTTATGTATGTTTTGGAAGTAGCTCTTGACCCCCTCCTGTCCACCCCCTTCCCACTCCTGTAAACACCCACATTTCTACATATTCTCACACCCATTCTATGAGTCCTTTTTCAGTCTGAGGTGTGAATGGTTGGTGCTGAACTAGGGGGGGTTCATGACCCTCTGGTGTCTCTGGTCTGATCACTGACAATGATGAAACAGCCTACAGAGAGGAAGTGCACAATATGACACACTGGTGTCAGAAGCACAACCTCTCCCTCAACGTAAGTAAGACAAAGGAGCTTGTGGTGGACTTCAGGAGAAAAGAAAGAGAACACAGCCCCATCACCATCAATGGAGCACCAGTGGAGAGAGTCAGCAGCTTCAAGTTCCTGGGTGTCCACATCACTGAGGAACTCACATGGTCTGTCCACACTGAGGCCATTGTGAAGAAGGCTCATTAGCGCCTCTTCTTCCTGAGACGGCTGAGGAAGTTTGGAATGAATCGCCACATCCTCACACGGTTCTACACCAGCACTGTAGAGAGCATCCTGACTGGCTGCATCTCTGCCTGGTACGGCAATAGCACCGCCCACAACCACAAAGCCCTGCAAAGGGTGGTGCGAACTGCCAGACACATCATCGGAGGTGAGCTTCCCTCCCTCCAGGAAATATATACCAGGCGGTGTGGGAAAAAAGCTCGGAGGATCATCAGAGACTCCAGCCACCCGAGCCATGGGCTGCTCTCACTGCTACCATCAGGCAGGCGGTATCGCAGCATTAATGCACTTTATTAATCTTTTTATCTCACACTGGACTGTCATAATTATATCTCTCTTAACAACACACTGGCAACTGACTATCAACCGACAGCCTGAATGTCAATACAGTACAATACAACCTACTGTACATTTTATATATACTATATATACTATTTTTTATTGTATAATGTACATTGTATGTTATTATTTGTATATTTTTTGTGTGTAATTATGTGTATATTAGATTTTAAATTGTGTTGTGTAAATCTGAAGTTTATTGTAAATTGGTATATGTCTCATCACTGTCATGACTGCTATGTTGCTCGGAACTGCACCCAAGAATTTCACACACTATTGCACTTCTGTATATGGTTGTGTGACAATAAAAGTGATATGATATGATTTGACACTTTAAGGCAGATACAATATATGTATATGCAAAAACTTAGAAAAATAAGAAAATAAGTTCTTAGCTGAGAGGCAAGGATAAAGAACACAGACAGCTTAAATATGATAAATTCTGTGTTTATCTTGGTGTAGCAAAATCTTCTGAACACAGAAATGGTTTATAATGACTTAGACTTTTTTTCCCCTACAACTCGAAGTGAAAAATGCAGCCATGCAACTTCACATATATGCGTGTCATAACAATACTTTAAAGCACCTTCCCATTTTTTTCTGACCAGGAAAATTAGAGGCTCACTGTACAGATTACCGTCATACAGTCTTATATAATATTTATGAAACAAAAAAAAAAACAACAAAAAAAAACATCTTAAAAAGAATCATTTACCAAGAGCAGTAACAAATTATAAACACTAGATGTTCCAAATCTATAATATAGCTTAAATGTTTGTTTAAAATTATACAACAAAAATAATAATTAAAATAAAAAAGTTGTATGTTTTTTGTGTGTGTTTTAGCTGTGTCTTCACTGTAGATATCGGTGACAGTAAAGCATAATACAAACAACATACAGTAACATTATCAGACAAAAGAAAGGCAATAAAACTGCTAGCTTTTCACAAAAATAGAAAAATAAAGATTTTTTTTCAAAATAAGAAAAATAGACATTATGTGTTATGATCCTTTGGGCAAAACTTCCTATGAACAGCCCATAAAATTACACTGGATATCGACTGGAGATGTTTACAGATAATAATGCGGTCTATATAATTTCTAAAAAAAAAAAAAGCCATTGTACCAAAACAATGTTTTATATTGGGAGTTTAAGGACAGTGAAAGATTTAAAATTTGGTTACAGAAATGTAAATTCTACCAAAAAGCCCAATTCCAATGTAATACTGCATTCTAACCCCTGGTCCCGGTTGCAGGTACCTCTTACAGGTGCAAACATTATTTTTTTCCTTATTTAAAAAGTTGCATTCCCAAAGAAATTAATAGTAATGCTGAAACATATGTATAAAATCATGACCACATACATGAGACGAAGACACCAGTCTTATCAGTAACCTTATAAAAGCAGGTTTATTCTACATGGAAAGGGTCCCCTCATGGGGGCTGCCATGTTAGGATCAAATGACTAGCTGAATAATACTTACTTAATCTTTGTAACCACCCTGTTATTGGACACTTTCACTCATGGATTAAATTAATCATGGCTAACTGTGAATAGTAAATGTATACAATGGCATGTATAAATGAACTGTGAATTATACAATGGCATGTATAAATAAATTAAATAATTTATACAATGGTAACTAAAAACAATTGTATTTGAATGAAGCTGCATCCAGGCCCCTAGGTGTCAGTGTAAGTTGAAGACAACAAATTGCAAAAATTATAGAGTGCACCTTTAAGTTAAGGGAAAACTAAGGGATTTCTTAAGGTAAGGGTTATTTTGCAACCAGTTACCCTCTGGCACCTAACCCAAACCCTGGCCCACAACTACCCTGTGTAAGACAATAGCAATGTTTTTTTTTTCATTATACCTAACAATCATAATCACCACTATTTTAAAATTGATGCATAATGTGCTGTAGATGTGTTCAAATGCCCCACATTTTGAAATGTAAAAATCTGAAATAATGGCTATGCGTGATATATGCATGTCTTAAACATTTTTTTTTTTTTTTTTTTAAGCATTAAGAAAGCATCAAAAGCAACTTACAGTACACTAATGGCAGGGACAACCCCCCCCCTGGAGCAACCTGAGGTTGAGTGCCTTGCTCAGGGGCACATTGATGATAAAGTATCTCAGTTTCTCTTCAGTTCATGGTTTACCTCTATGTGAAATCACACCGTTTGGCACTAATTAAGGTTTCCACAGATAAATGTGATCGAAGTCCTGTTCTTAATGTCTGTCTGTGTCACTACATGATCTAGCCTAACACCCTGACCTATATTCTAGACTTAAGTCTCTTGACTTTTGTGTGCAGTTCAGAGATTATGACTGAAGGAAAATAACAAACATTAAACTATTTTTTTAAAAAGGGGATGGCTTTAGAGTTATAGTGTTTTAAGGGGGTAAATCCCACCATTATTTATTAGAAAGTTACTTTATCTGGAATATCCTTACCAAAAAAAATAAAATTAAAAAATTAAAAAATAACCTGAGGTAGTACCATGGTACAGTGATGGAAAACGAAGAATGATTTCCATATTTGTATACCATGGTATTTATATGATACTGTAAGGTACTTTAAATAATACCATGACATTTACATACCTTGGTACCATGTCCAAAAAACCATGATAATACCAGTTTTATATATATGATTTTGATATCTTTTGGTACTTTTGGATCTTATGGTACTTATGGTTGTAAGTGTAGAAAAAGGTGACATCAAACATAGCATCTTCTTGGTTGGGTATATAATGTATTGGTTGGGTATATAATGCACATTAAACATCTATTTGCACAAATAGTACGTACTTCTGACAGACTTTTGCACTAGTACAAGTGACTGGTACTGATCTGTACTAGTACTCAATGCAATTTGCAACAGCCAGTTTTTGAACACTGACTTGAAAAAATAATAATAAAAACAAAAGTTATGACTTGATAAGCTGAAGAAAGAGGCACATAATGCAACAAAATGTCATGGAAACAAATATGCAGATAGAGTTTGCAGATATTACTGTGACATAAACTCTCTGATTTATAGAGTTTTGTTCATCGTCAAGGCAAAATATTTGAATGAAATTTTTTTTTACCCTTATGAAAACCATAGGTTTCACCAAATAATTACTGCAGTCTCTGTATTTTGTCTGCTCATACAAAATGGTGTGACACTAGAGAACACTCAAATTGGGGGGCAGAAATGATAAAAAATAACCTTCAAAATTTAATTACATTTGCATTTCTTTTTTCACTTCAACTGCTGAAGATGTCGTCCCATCTCATGAGAATGTTTGGTCCTTTGTGATGCACATCCACATTGCTGAAGAAAATCCTCTTGGCAAACTGCAGTGCACAGTAGGATAAATTCTCTCTTTTATCCACCCTGCTTCCCAAGTTCTTAGTTATTTATTAATATCAGCTCTAAAGCTTGAAGGGAACTAGAGATAGCTCACATCCAAATCTCAATAAAAAGTGCCAGCACTGGCCTCGGCTGCCTGCCTAATTCAGAAACAAACCTATGAATCTCTCTGTGATCAAATGGACAGAAGGACAATATCATTTACATGGAAAATCATGCATTACACAGTCATGGCCAAAGTCATAAGGTGTCTTTTTATTATGGCCATTTGAGTCCTCCTTGACGTCATATGATGCAGCAAGTTAAGTTCCTTCACAACTGACATGTTTTTGACAATGTTAATTTTTGTTGTTCTTGTTTTTTGGCAGAGCTAATCTTTTGTTACCTGTCAGACTGTACTCTCCATGACCCACTCAGCGCTATCAAATGTTGCTTTATCACCTTCCCCTTCGCTTTCGTCACATTGCAGGAGCATGCCATTGACCGAGAGACTCCTCTTAGTCCAAATGTTACTGATGCGACATGGTGCATTGCGAAGGTACTGCGAAGCACCAAAGTCACCCATGTCGAACGAGTGGCTGCGCTTAGGCTTGTTCTTTGATGGCAGCATTACAAGACTCCCAAGCCAAGAATCTCCACGGCCTAGCAGAGGCTCCTTGTCAGTATGGGGTCTCATGGCCATTTCCATGGTCCCTGAGGAAGATGGACCACCTGGATCTCTTGCAGGAGCCTTCAGGTCCAAAGAAGTAAATGCCCCAAGAAGGTTGTCCAAGTTTGGTCGTGTCTTGGTTGACGTTTTCTTCCACCTTTTGGGCAAGGTGCTGGACTCGCAATGCATGTTGAAAGACTTGACATTCTCGCTGCCAAGGGAGTCTGCTGAAGAAGATGAAGAGGACAAGATGCTACTCTGCAAGGAACCACATCTGAATTTCACCACTTCGTCACGCATCACCACTATGGTCTTTGGAGCCTGCGATGTCGGAGCGCCATTGTTAAGTCGCTGTGTCGCCTCAGTTCTACCATTGGTCTGGGAGTAGGTGTTGCTTACCGTCACAAGCTTTGCAACCTGCAAACCGCTGTTCACTTTGTAGCGAACCATAAGAATGACAATAAAGACCAAGAGGGTGGCCACGGTCACTCCACCAATCACCAAGATCATGGTACCACCCAAAAACTGACTGTGCAATGACTGGCAACTGGGGTACTCATCACGTGTCTCAAACTGCACACATCCAACTATGTTGGTTGCAGTGAGTGTGGTGGCGATGTCTTCCCAGATGGCCAGCACACACAGGTCATACTGCATCCCTGGGATCAGGTTGTTGACCACAAAGGATTTGCTGGTCACTGGAATCATCCTGTGAAGATTGGAATTAATAAGAGTGGGCGAAATACTGGTTAAAATGATATACCGGTAGAAATGTGTCAACAGGTATACATTTTCGAGTATTGTCGCAGTTTTAAATTTCTGCATGGTACGGCATGCACGTTCCATGTTTACATTAAAATAAAAATATATGTTTTTGGACATCACTTTCCATAAAAAAAAATATATTCTGAGTTATATTGTTATCAAACAAAAAAATGGCATATTGCAATATATATTTTTGCATAAATCTCCCACCTCTGGGTATTATTTTTCGGCATTCTCGAAGGAAAAGCTCAAGAGGATAAGCTTTGGACAAAAATAGATGCAATAGATTTAAATCACAGGCATATATTACACAGCAGGTAATTATTATTAAAATGCATAGTGTTATGACTCATTGTTCAATATGTTATGTTGGATTTAATACACACAATGCATGGCATGTTAGAAAAAAAAACAATAATTAATCATTTTACTATGTTTAAAACTTAATTACTTGGAAAGTACTGATCATATCAACCATATGATAAAATAAAATAAAGCAAATAAATATCACAGGCATTCAATAGTTCTATGTAACATTTCTCCACAATAATTGTTTGGGAATCAGATAAAAAAATAAGATTTTTTTCAGAAATAAAGGGTGCTTCTCATTTCTTAAATTGTGCATCCTCATTTCCTTACTCCTCAGTCCTTGAGCCCATGACACGGAAACTGATTAAAGTCTGCCATCATGAAGAACGTATCAATTCTGCACTACACTACGAAGAGGAGAGGCCCGAGGACAGAGGAAGCTTTCTGAAGACGCTTGAGTGAGGAAGCATAGGTGCCTCCTTTTTTTTTCCGAAACACCTGACACACGGATAAATTCTTCTCCCTCTTCACATGTGGCACAACACTTTTAATGAATGTTTCACCTTTGAAGTTTAAATAAACCATAATTGTCACATATTTCAGCAGTGTATCTTGAATTATTAGGATTTATCATGAATATATTAATCAATCAAGATTCAACAGCATAACGGCAAGCGCACAGAGGTAATACAGCTGTGCAAGACGGTGCTCTGAAGTGACGCTTGAGAGAGCAGGATATTCCATGTTACATATACACTACCGGTCAAAAGTTTTGAAACACTTACTCATTCTTTATTTTATATATATTCTTTTTTGTTGTTTTTTGTTTTTTTTTTGTTTCACATTTTAGAATAATAGTAAAGTCATCAAAACTATGGAATAACATAAATGTAACTATGGGAATTATGATGTGACTAAACAAAATCCAAAATAAATTAAAACTGTGTTATATTTTAGCATCTTCAAAGTAGTCAACCTTTGCCTTGAATTTGCAGACTCTTGACATTTTCTCAAGCTTCTTGAAGTATCACCCTGGGATGCTTTTTAAATAGTATTGAAGGAGTTCCCATCTATGTTGGGCACTTATTGGCTGCTTTTCTTTATTATTTGATCCAAGTCATCAATTTCAAAAACTTTTTGAAATAAATTAATATATGTCATGTGTATTTTGTTGATTCATGTCTTTTATTTTGAAATGTTTAGTTCCTGTTTCCCTTGTCATGTGATTCCTGTTTTCCCTCTATGTTCATGTGTCATGTTTTCATTGGTTTATTGTTTAATTATCTTGTTAGAGTTCTGTTTGTTCATTGGTTTATGTTCTCCCATGTCTTGTATTTGAGCCCTCATGTTTACCATTGTCCGGTGTCAAGTATTGAATGTAACGTCGTAGTCATGTCCATGTCCATGTCCATGTCCATGTCCATGTCCATGTCCATGTCCATGTTTATGTTTTATGTTTGTAGTTAGGGTTATTGGTTATCACGTAGTAAATAAATTGCACTTGGGTTCTTCATCTTCACATCTTCGTCATCATCATTGCCAGCAGCCAGCACACATTACAATATGGTGGCATAATTATATTTTTGTCTACAAAACTAATTTCAAACATTTAAGCATATGCCTTCAGATCATGTGAAACATTTCAGTCAAGTGTTTCAAAAGTTTTGACTGGTAGTGTACATCTTGCTTCTTTTCTTCCATCGTTGTTTCCTTTTCTTGCATCATTTCCTTGTTTCCTAAAAGGGTGTAGCTAGGACGCAAGGAAAGGAAGCAAGAAAAGTAAACGAGGATGCAATTTTTTCAGAAACGAGAAGCACTCAAAATCTATCCTTAAGTTCAATGATTTGTTAGAAAAAAAGGATCTGACAAAAGCTTTTGATTAAGGGAAGGCCATTTTTATAGCAATTTTGGGCTCAACATCCTAAAAAGCACCTTAAGTACAGAGAATCTGAAATCACAATTATTATTTTTTTTCTGACTGCATTTTTTCTGACTGCGTCATCTACAACATTCTTTGCAGATTCCTGGTACTGGATGTAGAGTGAGAATTCTAATTAAAACACAGTCATTCACCTGACCACACAGCTCTGAGAAGGTTAAGTAATTCAATAGATGTTTAATATATCAGGTCAGTCTTTTAAATTTCACAATTTTATATTAAATAAATCAGCCTTTGGTTTATTTTTATTAGACTTGTCTGTTAAAATAAAAATAAATAAAACATAGGTATCCTGATATTAAAGTTTTAGCAATTTAGCATTTAGCTATATGTGTTTAAATTGTATCAGGAGTAATTTCGCATTTGTCCTGAAGGTGTCTGCATAAGTCTATGTGCTTACGATGCTTTTAGTGCTGTATGAGTACTCCAGAGCACTCGTAAATTTACGAGCATTTTCAAGTACTACTTAAGTTACGATGCTTTTGGGAAAAGGCCGCTAAACTAAGATGAATCGTAAGATGGATTCTACGATCTACTTAGGCTTACGATGCTTTTGGGAAATGAGGCCAAGACTGGTCCAAACTGACAGGAAGGTGACAGTAACCCAAATAAATACGTGTTACAACAGTGCTATGCAGAAAAGCATTTCTGAACGTACAACACGTCGAACATTAAGGCAGATGGGCTACAGCAGCAGAAGACCCCTCCGGGTACTGTCATCTTAGAACAGGGAACTTAGGCTGCAGTGGGCAGAGGCTCACCAAAACTGGACAGAAGACGATTGGAAAAACATCACCTGGTCTGACAAATCTGGATTTCTGCTGAGGTACACAAATGGTAGGCTCACTTCCGCCTCAGTTTTATGTTCTTGGCTGACAGAAGTGGAACCCAACGTGGTCTTCTGCTGTTGTAGCCCATCCGCCTCAAGGTTCGTCATGTTGTGCATTCTGAGATGCTATTCTGTATTCACTACAATTGTACAGAGGGGTTATCTGAGTAACCGTAGCCTTTCTGTCAGCTCAAACCAGTCTTCGTTGACCTCTCTCATCAACAAGGTATTTTCGTCCACAGAACCGCCACTAACTGGTTGTTTTTTGTTTTTCGCAGCATCCTCTATTCACTCTAGAGACTGTTGTATATGAAAATCCCAAGAGATCAGCAGTTACAGAAATACTCCAACCAGCCCATCTGGCACCAAAAATCATGCCACGGTCTAAATCACTGAGAACAAATTTTTTCCCCATTCTGATGATTGATGTTAACATTAACTGAAGCTCCTGACCCATATCTGCATGATTTTATACATTACATTGCTGCCACACGATTGGCTGATTAGATAATCGCATGAATAAGTAGATATACAGGTGTACCTAATAAAGTGGCCAGTGAGTGTAAACAAAGACAGTACATTCATCAGAAGTTGGTAGTGTAATTGGACTGTATGCAATGATTTGGAAGAATACAAATATGGATTTACATTATTTTGTGTGTCCTTGTTAAATGGGACACATTCCTTTTATTCGCATGGAACATGTGGTTCAGGATATTACAGAGAATGTAAGTATTATTAATCATTTTCATCTGACACACAAATCATGGCTAGTATTAACAGTGATTGTATCAGCACGCACTTCACTTCTACTGGTCGACATTGATTTTGAAAAATTCATTTTATGAAACATGAAAAAATTTAAATTCAAATTACACTTCAAACGAAACGAAAATATAATCAAAATAACGAAGTGCCCAAATAAATCATACCAGATCCAAACATTTTACTCTCTCCTTCTTCCATCGGGCCCTTTTGCAGTGACTTAAATATAACAATACAAATCATTATTATTGGAAAAATAATCAAATAAACCATGACCTCTAGAAAGTGTAACACAAATCTCATAATTTTTTGATTCAACAGACGGCTTCAACAGCGATCTTCAATGACATTATTTGATGTTCTGTACATTCAGAATTTGGACATGAACTTTATTACCACTTGCTGGTGAAATATCCAAACTGCAAATGCAGGAACTGAATTTGGAATTTGCCATGAGTTAAAAGGTGGTATTGAAACAGCACAATCACCAAATGTTTAGGAAAATAGCAAACTGCGCTTTGTGCCACTTCATTTACATACAGTACACCCACAGTAGTGCAAAACACTCCCACCCAAGACCATTTACGCTTTGTGCAGGTGTGAAAATTGCGCATAGAATTAGCGCTCTCAGGAAAATTGGATTAAGGCGTTGCACTGCACTTTTCATACTCACGAAAATAGAGCCCAATGTGTTGCAGTTAACTGAAAGCTGACAAAAAAACGAACAAAAAAAATATTTAACTAAACTAAATTTTTCAGACTGCTTTCTCTGCGACGTCTCTGCATCAAGGATACACTGTAAAAAGTGGTAACATGCGATTGTTACCTAAAAGATCTATTTCTACTTGATCTAACCCTTAATTTTTTTTATCTTTGGTGTAACCTGATGTATTCAGGTTGATTTAGACATGTTAAAAATATATATGACTTTATTTAAACCAGTTAATTTAGATGTTTCCACATGAAGCACATTTGTTAGGTTGCCTGACAATTGTTTTTTTTTTTTTTTTTTTTTTTTTACAGTGTACATAACCTTTCAGACATCTACAAATAGCATAAAACTATGTTTTATAACCACACTTTTAGTGTGTGTGTATGAATTAAAAAAACTTTTGAAATTCAATTTAAATCGTTTCATTTATAGCCGATATTACCATATAGCTGCATTTACCGCATACTGCACTTCACAATGGCATTACTCTGGAATTACCAATTCCCGCAATTGTCATGTAATAGACACTATCATTTACATGACTCAGATTATAAATCCGCATAACATACCTTCTGTGCCAGAAAGTACTTGTGTGTGTGTGTGTGGGGGGGGGGTGTTATGGATTATCAAGTGCTGTTGATTCTGTGGAGATGGCTAATTCAGTAAAGGGTAAGTGAGTCAATGTTAAGACTTTATGGCTACGACAGTCACCGAACAGCATTAAGAGCCACAAGAATAGGCCTTAAAAAAGTTTTTACAATTTTGAAAACAGGATGTAACAACCAGTGTCTAGCATGCCTCTTAACATGTGTGAGTCATCTTAAATGCCACCATAGATACTACTTTCGGTGTTAGCCCAGATAACACTTAATTTATTTGATCAGACAAACTGTATTCAATAAATGTATATGGCTGAATTGTGTTCTAGAATGTATTCATGATGTGACTCCAAGTACAATGCAATGATAACCTTAATCAGTAAACACAAATGACTGGGAAGGTCATGGAAAAGTCATGGAAGCTATTGGTAAGAAAGTGTGGGAATCTTGTAATTGGTGTGTACATAGTTGTGGAGGTTTTAAGGAAAAGAAACGTGGAATATTTACCTATAAATCAGGACATCATCTTCTGAACAGTTGTACTGGAGCTGGTACATTTTGACTTTGGGTGCCACTTTGCTAACTGTCCACTTGACCAGAGCAGAGAGTGCGGTGACTTCTGACACTAACACTACCTGCTCTGGTTGGGCTTTGGTCTCCCCTTTACTTGTTTTAGTTGAGCTGGTGATGTCTGATAGTCTGGATTTGGGCTGGGATGTGCGATTAGTTCCATTACTAAGGTGGGGGAGCTGGATGATGGAGAGCTCGATTGAGGCTGTCGATTCTCCAGCTGCATTTGCCGCAATGCAAGTAAATGTCCCATAATCCTGAGAGGTGGTGACCATAATGTCCAAAGTGCCATTTTCATAGACTGTAGCCCTGGATGAGTTACTGATTAGTCGGTCATCTGGAGCAACCCAGTGTATGAGAGGCATGGGGTCACCCACAGCCTTGCAACGTAAGCTGGCAGTCTGCCCCTCTAAGACCAGTAGCTTATGTGTATGTTGAGTAATTAACGGTGGCTCGCAGACAAACTCTTCTTCTCGCACATACCAAAAGTAGCGACCTTTTAGACTTGGAGGGGAAACACATGTTTCCATATCATCCTCCCGCTCTAGACGACGCAACCAGAGAATCTCACAGTTACAATGCAAGGGGTTCCCACCAAAGCTAAGAGAGAGGGCTGGGGCAAAGGGTGTATTGAGAACAATGTTGCTCTGTGACCGAGCAAAAATAGGATCGGGAGGAAGCTTCTGGAGACGGTTTGATGTCAGGTCTAGTCGTGCCAACTTTTCAAGATCAGTAAAAGTGCCTTCGGCAATGTGGTTGATGAGGTTGTGGTCCAGACTCAGCTGGTGTAGGTTGAGCATTTTGCGGATGGCCTCCCAGGGCACACTCCGGAGGTTGTTATAGGAGAGATCAAGGTCCTCCAGTGTGAGCAGCAGGTCATCAAAAGCTTCTTTGGAGATATGGGTCAGTTGGTTGTTGTTTAAGATGAGGTGTTGCAAGTTTACTAAGCCTCGTAGGACATCTGGGCCCAGCTCTGTCAACCGGTTACTGTCCAGGTGCAGTGAACGTAAGGTTTCCAGATCCACAAATGAGAAAGGCTGGATGAAGCTGATTGTGTTCCGTGACAGTGTAAGGTCCACAAGGCCTGTCATGTTGGTGAAGTCCTGCTGGGTGATCTTAATAATGTAGTTTCCTCCCAAGCGTAATTCCACAGTTCTTCTGTCAATGTCAGAGGGCACGAATAGCAGGCCTTTGGATGGGCATAGCGTACCCAAAGATTCTGAGAGATTCTGGCAGACACAATATTTTGGGCAGGCGGTGGTCATTATCACTGCGCTCCCCAGGAGAAGGAGGCTGCAGAGCACGCTGGCCATGGTAAATCACATGCAGGGACCTGGCAAGGCAACAGGAAAAAGAGTGGTGAGGCCTTCTTGGTCATACAAACATTCACTAGCTTTGCAAGGGCTATCTGATAAATATAATCTAATAATAATTTCTGCTTAATTCCAAAAGACAAACAAAATAGAAAAATGGGAAACTTTTTGAATCCTTTCAGGCCCTGATGTCACAAAGCAGGGAGCTTGAAAAGCTATACATTTCTCTATTTAATGTCTCTTTAATTAACAGGTTTTAGCTTAAGAAACCCCGGGTCTCTTGGGCTTCATTATAACTTTATTAAGTAATTATTGTATACCTTATAATTACCGAGATAAGGCCCATTTAAACAATTCTCAAACGTTTATGTTAGTGAAAATCTGAATTTGGTACCATTTCTGGCTTTGGTGTCACATACTAGCTCATGAAAATACCTCTTTGCAGTCCTCACACCCCTGTCAGAGTACTGAAAAAATACTAAAGTATAAAATATGTGTTATTGTTGCTGGAACCAGGAGTATTTATGTGAATTCCACAGCCAATAATTCCTGCAAACATTTGTATCATCAATTCCAAATACACTAAAAATTAAATACATTTTAATCAGCATTCTACCAAATTGAATACAGTGTAGGTGGAGCTGTTGTACTGTATATCAGGTGTCTGTGAGAAGAAGATGGTTTCATTTTCAAGAGTTAATATAGAGAGACAACTAAGTAAGCCATTGTTTGAGCATCCTTACCAGCATAGCATCATTGGCTCAACCAGTGGTGTGAATTTGGAGGAGGTTATATGTTTGATGACCAATGGGGGGCAGGGGGATGTTTTTGCAATTCTGTTTGGTGATGCTAATGGCACATACATAACACACTGCAGCTTTAACGTCAGGCTAACCCATTTAATGTAGTTGAACACTAATTTGTTGTTACTCATAAATGTTAGTTACCCTAAATTAGAACTCTGTGTAGGCTAGTGAAATTAAGAGGAGGTATACATACAATATACATTTAAGGCATTGATAAAGAGATGTTTTATGGTAAGAATGGTGCAGTCTTGAAGAGTTATTAGCCTTTAAGCTGGGATAGGATAAAGTATTGTAACATCCAAAGATTACACACTTCAGCAGTAACTGCTTATTACAGAAATACAACTGGGTGGAAAAAGCTTGCAGATCTAAATGTTAGTGGAAAACAAGTTTTGAAGCATAAGAGAATTGGTAAATTATACAAAAACAGGGATATGCCCAGGATGTCTGACATTAGAGACTAAAACAAAGCTAATCTTAGTAAAACTGGAACATTTCCACAAAGCATAATATTGTGATTATTCAAACCATGTAATCAAAACTGTCTGCATCAAAACAAATAAATTGTCACATACAGAAGTTAAAGGTTTTTCATTGGGCCTTTGACTGACATGCAATCAGCCTTTGGTAATGCCAGATATTTATGCCAAGGCTGCATTTTGCTAAAAAGAAAATCACGGATTTATACCAAGACATGTTTAACAGTTTGCCCTCTCAGCAATTACAAACACCCAGCAGACTTCTAGCACACTAACACAAAATGCTTTCTTGTTTCAAGGTCTGTAGAAATGCAATATTTAAAAACTTCAAGATTGAAAATGGGATGCACTGTGTATCTAATTTCTAGTCTATGATAATTTCACTCTAAAACAAATATCTTGCAGAGAAGGAAAATCATGCAATTCCTTTTCCTTTCTTCTAAATAATTTCCCAAACATTAACCACCCAATCTCATTGTCAGGAAATTGAATTTGATAGATTTCATGAAAATGGAACAATATATCAGAGCCATGGCACAGTGGTTATCCATTGTACACATAGGGCCACAGGTTTTAATTCAACCTTCATGCCCCACATACATTTCCACTCTGTCTAATTTCCTGCATATCTTACATTTCCTGTACAATAAAAGCAAAAACCCAACATAAATGTTCCTATAGCTCAACTGGTAAACTCATACTGATAAAATGTTTAGCTTCAATAAATGTCAGATATTAACTTCTTTATTAAAGGGGCAATATTTGATCCTTGAACTGATTTGCAAGGACATTTTATACCTTTTATTTTTTTCCTTAACCATATGAAAACAACATTTATGTCAAATTATTCTATTAGCTAATACATAAATCTATAAATTAGATAAATACAAATTGAAAACAACACACACACACACATTGGAGTGGCTATCCTTATGAGGACTCTCCATAGACATAATGATTTTTATACTGTACGAACTATAGATCCTATCCCCTAACCCTACCCCTAAACCTAACCCTCACAAAAAACTTTCTGCATTTTTACATTTTCAAAAAAAACATTGCTTAGTATGTTTTTTAAGCTATTTAAATTATGGAGACATTAGAAATGTCCTCATAAAGCACATTTATAGCATAATATCCTTGTAATTACCAGTAACCTAAAAAAATTTCCTCATAAATGTAATGAATGAGGCTGGTATTCATTCAGCCGATCGCCAGAAGAAGCCCTCTCCCGAATATTAACATTGAACTGTTTCTTCTATGGTGACCTCCAGTTTGCATTACATAAATAGCCATGCCTTTCCATTGTTACTTTGTGAAGTATTGCCAGTTTCACTGCCTTACCAAGTGTTTTTCCCATTGCCTGTTTCATTGCCTTCTTGTTATGACCATTGTGCCTGCTTTATTGGATTACTGATTTTTGGATTACTGTTTTGCTCTGTTTGCCTGGTTGGACTGATTACTTGATAATGACTGCTTTGCCTGTTTCTATGATTACATCTCTGCCCTGTGTTTTGGATTTGTTTGCTGTGTGTAATAAACTTTCTGCATATGGATTCTACCTTCACCTCCATGTCGAGTCCCTCACATTAAACCACCCACATTGAATACAACTTCATTCCAATGTTCATTCAGGACTCACACTGCATAGCATTGTGTAAAGTTATGAGAAGTGTGCTTGGGACAAGGGGATATTAGTCATTTTTGACACCCAAAACCTGATTAAGCTGAATACAGCCAAAGCTTGCCCTTTAGCAGGCCCCTATTTCTTAGGTAAGTTTTCTGCATTTCCAATTTTCTCATAAATGGCAGTCAGGGCCCATCTTTATTCATTCTATCCCAGTCTGCTAATGTGCATACGCATATATAACAATTGCTGAGCAACTCAACCTCTAAAAGCATCCATACCTGCATTTCATCCAAATCTTCAGGATGAAATAGCGAGAGCGAAACAAGGAAACAAAACCATTTTATCTTATGAGCAAAACATCTTGCTGGCAGTGGAAATATTTACACTAACTCAAAGGTTTAGACACATCTCAACCATTATTAATTATTGCTATTTTCCACATTTGTAAATAATAGCCACCATAAGTATAGTAGGCTATAAAAATAATAAATTAATAATAATTAAAAAAAATATAGGAATTATGCAGTGGCCAAAAAATCCTAGCTTCTTTAAACGAGTCACCATTTCTGCCATACAAAGCCAAAACACAGTGACTGTGCCAACACTGAAACTCAGAAAATGGCTTAGGTTTTTGACTGTCCAGTCTGATGTAAAAGTCTCATTCCGTTTTCTCTGAATCTGAGCCAACACACTCTCATAATGGTTTGTCGCTATAGCAAATTTTGTAACAAAACCACCTCCTTGGTTCATTGCCTGCATCACCAAAACATCACCCTTTGTCTGTATTTTAAATGTCACTCTGATGCCATATTCAACTCATTTCAGAGGATTTCAATACTTTACTCAAGGTTACATTTTAAAATGAAATAAATTGATAATCCTGTCATCATACTCTTTGCTTTATTATTTATTTATTTATTTATTTATTTATTTTTATTTGTTTTGCTTATTTGCAAATTGTTTTGTTTGATGTGGGATACAAAGGGAGTTTTCAGAAATTCCTAGAAATGAGAAAAGTACCGTAAAACTTATCATAAAAATAATCCATGTTATTTGTGCACTGTATTCCAGACCTTGTGATGCCAAATGATCACTTTGTGTGAGGAACAAATCCAAATTTAAGCCTTGATATTCATATTTTAGTTCCCTTAAACCATCCCCATATATATATATATATATATATATATATATATATATATATATATATATATATAATTATATTGCGATGTAAGTCAGATTAGTTTTACTGCATTTACCTGCTTGTTACATGTTTTATATTGTTTATAGGGTGGGGTTGGTTAAGAGGAACTAAAATATGAATATGATAATATAATTTAAATAAACAAATATATTAATAAGTATAATGAAATGGGCTGTCAATTTAATGCGTTAATTTAGTTAAATGAATTACATAAAAATAACGTGCTAAATACATTAATGCAATTAATCTTGCCCCCTGACCTGTACATTAATACCAATATTAAAATAATACATATTTTCCTACCATCAGAGCAATTGGCTTGGTGCACATGATGGCCCCTGCCAGCTTCCGTGATACGAGAATGTGCATCCTTACTTCTGGTCGTATGTGCGCTGTTTGAAAATTAGTGACATCGCAGTGTGATCACGGTGTAAGTGGGGCTTCACAGTATTGTTGCTGTGAGGGGAGACTTCCAGAGAAGACTTGTTAGAGACTTGACTGAAACCAACATGAGCCTGTTTACAAGTAAAGAATGAGAGGAGAGTGGTCTATCAGCAACAGGAGATAACATTCTTTTAACATTGATGCGTGCCTCTGCCAAGGTCTGTTAACAGCTAATATAAAATGCCATTTCCCGTGATCTCTGGACCAGCGCCTGGTGATATTGGAAGTGTCTATGCCTGCACTTACTAAACCAGAAATCAAACATGGCCGTCATATGCAACTAGCCAACTCAAGCTTGAAGTACATGTTTTGTTTTTTTCTACGAGCCACATCGGCAGGGGGTAGCATGTCTCAACAAACCTCACAAGCAGTGCAGCCACAGAAGGAGAGCCAGTCACAAAGGACAGCTGGGCTGTGGTCCACTTCAAAATGTTATCCCCTTCCCTTGCTAACTTCCCTCCATCTCATGGTCTCAGATGTATGTCATTGCTTATGTTGTGCGAGTGCCCACTACTGGCGGAACCCATGCAATGGGTTTAACTGGAACACCCTAAGCCCTTGATCATTTGAAGCACGTTGAAGGCTGATGTCAATTTCTGGAATCATATAGTGATTTTTGTACCTGGGAATATAGGTGACAGGTTTTCAGAGATTGATGCAATCACAGATTCAGGTAAAGTTTAGATGCAATTTCAGAGGCTTATGTATAACTCTTGTCTGTTAAGAATTTTTTTTTTTTTTGAATTAATTGTTAGAAAGGATTACAAGTTTTACAAAAATGAAAATGGTAACATTACAATGAACATATAGGCTATGGCTGTGTAAAAAACAGTCAGTTTAAGGTAGCTACTTTCCTAAACCGTTTAATTGACCTAGCTTTACTTTCATCATACAATAGTTGTTTGGAAGTGGGGTAGTTTGAGCGCAATCTGTGCTGTGATATCAGAATCAAGTTGAATTGTTGGATATGGAGCTGCCTTAAACGTACATCTGAGTAGGCTCAGTCCCTCAGCCAAAATCGAGGGGTTGAGGGTCTGTCAACAGAAACTTCCCTCGCGCACTTAACTAAGTGTCAGTGTTTTGGTCTCGTTATTCCGTATTTTGTACGCCCCATTGTCCCCATTGTGTTTTCCCTGTGTTTCCCACTCTTGTTATGGTCATTTATTTCAAATGTGCCTTGTTTCCTGTGATGTATTTAAGTTAGCTGTTTTTGTTCATTCTTCACTCAGTTTTTGAGTTCACTAGACCTGTTCTCTGGTGCTCCCTTGTCTCTGTGGATTACTGGCTGCTATTATTGGATTTACTTTCTGTTATCTGGATTTATTTTTGGAATTTCTTTTTTGTACTGCTTATTTTGTTTTCAGTTTGGAATTACTTTTTGTTCCTTGGATTTATATTTTGGAATATCTTGTGGATTTTTGCTGCCCATGAAATTTATGCATTTATTGGATTTACTTTTTGGAAGTGCTACTGAATTCTGATTTGGATCTTTAAAGACTTGTTTAGTTTTATCCCTTACTATCCTGTATTCTTTGCATCTGGGTCCACATCCCCTGTTTTCCCTGTGCTCAGTCCCCACAACCTTGTCCCGCTCTTGGTCCTGACTGTCATGTGTATTTTGTTGGTTCATGTTTTTCTTGTCTTTTATTTTGAAAATCTAGTTCCTGTTTCATGTCATGTGGTTCCCTTGTCATGTGATTTCATGTTTCCCTCTATATTCATGTGTCTTGTTTTCATTGGTTTATTGTCTTGTTTTCTTGTTTAGAGTTCTTAGTGTTTATTGGTTATCTTTGTCATGTGTTCTCCCATGTCATGTATTTAACCCTCATCTTTTCCATGGTCCATTGTCAGGTATTGTTTGTTGAATGTAACTTTGGTTGTGAGTTTCAAGTTTATGTCAAGTCAAGTTTATGTCCAGCCAAGTCTTTGTCAAGCCTAGTTCATGTTTATGTTTCATTCATGTTTGTAGTTAGGGTTTTTGGGATTACACGTTGGTATAAATTTGCACTTGGGTTCTTCACTCCATTGTCATAGTCTTTGTCATTGCCAGTGCCAGCAACATCATTACAGACTTTACAGAACATTACAGAATACCTGACCGACAAATATGAACTCAGCAATCCAACTCCTATGCCTACGTCAGGGGAATCATCCCCTGGAGGATTACGTGGAGGACTTTTGCGCTCTGGCATGCCAGGTGGACTTTAACGAGGTTGCCCTCAAAGACATTTTCCGTTTTGGATTAACCGAGTCTATCTCTTTGCTGATGCCAGGCGGTCAGAGTACCCATAGCCTGGCTCAGTATATTTACCTTGCCCTAAAGATTATTGGTTCTATGTTCACTGTGTGGGAGTTGGATGCTGAGCCAGAGTTCCACGTCATGGCCACCAAGCCAGAGTTTCACAACATGGCCGCCAAGCCAGAGTTCACTCATGGCTGAGCCAGAGTTCCATGTCATGGCCTCCAAGCCAGAGTTCCACAACATGGCCGCCAAGCCAGAGTTCCACGTCATGGCCGCCAAGCCAGAGTTCCACGTCATGGCCGCCAAGCCAGAGTTCCACGTCATGGCCGCCAAGCCAGAGTTCCACGTCATGGCCGCCAAGCCAGAGTTCCACGTCATGGCCGCCAAGCCAGAGTTCCACGTCATAGCCACCAAGACAGTGTTCCTCATCATTGTCACTGAGCTAGCACCATCTTTTGTCCCAGATCCTGAGTCATGGCTGCCAAGCCAGTGTTCCTCATCATTGTCACTGAGCTAGCGCCATCTTTTGTCCCAGATCCTGAGTCTGCTCCATGCCATGTCACAGCAATGCTTCAGCCTGCTCCTTGCCATGTCACAGCAATGCCTCAGCCTGCTCCATGCTATGTCACAGCAACACCTCAGCCTGCTTCATGCCATGTCAAAGCAACGCCTCAGCCTACTCCATGCCATGTCACAGCAATGCCTCAGCCTGCTCCATGCCATGTCACAGCAATGCCTCAGCCTGCTCCATGCCATGTCACAGCAACACCTCAGCCTGCTCCATGCCATGTCACAGCCACGCCTGAGCCTGCTCCATGTCATGTCACAGCCACGCCTGAGCCTGCTCCATGCCATGTCACAGCCACGCCTGAGTCTACTCCACGCCATGTCATAGCCATATCTGAAAAATTTTGCGGCCAAAAAGGGCATGGCCGTGCTGTGTGTATGTGAAAACAGAAAAAAAAAAAAAAATAAATAAATAAATAAACTAATTGTCAAGAGCCTCTTTTTTTAATGCGGAACTTTATACACTGGGAAAGTTAATTTAAAAAGAAACTTGCTGCTAAAATTACATTCTTTTCTATTGTGAATATTCAGTTTAGCTGCGCCTGTGCTGAGGTGAGAACGGAATAATAAGGACATTTTTAGGGCTGCCCCCTGATAGTCGACCAAAGGTTAGTGGATGAGAAGAGTCTTGGTTGACCAAGTTTTGATTGATCGGTTAGTCTCAGAACAAACTCCACATAAAAACGACGAACACCGATATTAGCGCTGGTTGGACGCTAGGTGGTACTATGGGGTAAATTTCATTAAGGAGGGTTTGGGTTAAGCCTACACAATAAAGCAAGACACCTTGATTTCAAACTTAGAACTTTATTTTGTATTTATTTTAACCAAAATTTCAAATGAAACTGGAAAATTTATTATTTTTTTTAAAAAATAAGTGCAATTAAAATGTGTGTTGTTCAACTTTTTGAAAGATGGTTTTACAACAGTTGTCAACATCTCTCTGGCAAAGAACCTGCTTCATCGGTGCATTCTCTACCGGTCGGGTATTTCGTTATCCGGGAAAATACATCTTGTGTGTGAATAAATTTGTTTTGTTCCCTCCTTAATGATTATATGTATATATAATATCCAATTACATGCTTTAGTGATTTTGCAAATTGAACTCCAAACGAAACGAAAAAGCAAATAAAATAATGAAGTGATAAAAGAATTATATATATATATATACACCTTTCCATTTACCGTCAGGCAAAAATCCGTCTTAACATCATGGCGGAAAATTACTTACACAAATGAAGACATAAAACAACTATAAATGTAAAAATAATAATTATAATGGTGATAATAATCACTGAAATATAAATCATGGTTCGAGGTGTATGTGTTTTTGTATTATTTTATATTTTATCCACAGATGTAGGCTATAGGCCACAATACACTGCTCTGTGGAAATAAAGTGAACTTAACTCAAAACACCTCCTGAGCTGAGATGTCTGAGGTCATTTGCAGCACTCATAGACGATACTGTTCTTGCAAAAAAAAAAAAAAAAAAAAAATTAAAAATTCAGAAGACAGAAACAAAAAAGAGTGAGAACCTTTTAGATGCCTATGTTCCACGAGACTGCACGTCTCCATATCAGCGCGTCATATATGCACATAGATGGCTTTTCTGTCATCTGTTCTTAATAATATAATAAAGTGTTTCTTCAAGCGCGTGTCTGTGTGTCTATGGGAAAATTATTTGTAATATTAGTTTGATAATAATAGCTTAATAATAATAAAAAATAATAATAATTTAATACATACGAATACGAGCCAAATATCGTCTTGACATCGTCAAAGGCATCAGCTATTGGCGATCACTCTGACCATCATCGATCCCGGAGATCATCGTCTGTCGGCACAACCCTAATGTGCATTTCTCTCTATAAATTAACAAAATATTCAGACAGTCTCCTTGCTGGTTGTTCCGACACATTCAGAATCATTACCGCTTTTGCCGGTGTCTCTTCGGCTCGCTTCGTGCGTGCGCTTGTAAAATTTATATTTTAAAGGCTCATTATTATGGTTTAGCATTTCTCTGTAATTTAGAACAGTGTTAGCAATGTTACTTATAACATTGTTTCTCAGCCCTGGAACTCAAACCATTTTCTGATGCCCCTCCAAATATATATTCAAGTAATTAAATTAATATCATAAATGTGCGACTAGTCGACTAATGGCTTAAATTAACTCCTACTAGTCGACTAGAAAAATCTTTGGTCGGGGGCAGCCCTAGGAATTTTAATGATGCAGGCTAAAAGTCACTACAGCAACATCTTTGTCATGAGACTACCCTGTCTGAGCATAGTTAAGCCAACTCATCTATTTGTGTGTGTATGAAAACAGTTTATATTTGTCTAGAAAACTAATTTCAAGAATTTAAGCAAGCATTTAGATCAAAAGGCTTTTAAGATCATGACAATTATAAATTCAAATGAGAAAATGTGTTCAAATGTTCGACTAGTAGTGTAAATGAGCTTAGCTTGATCACTACTAACTTCAGGGAAATCAACACAAGGAGATCTAAGGCATTCAGAAATTCATAAGCCTGGACTTTCATTTTGTCAGTTCAGCAGGCATTAAGGATGAAGAATCATAGCTTTAATATGTGAAAGAGTGTAAGAGCACATCAAGAAGCCTTTTTATCAAGCGTAGAAGGTAAAACAGCAGGACGTGAAAAAGTAAAAAGACAGCCAAACACAAAGGTGAGATAAAAGCAGAGGCAGCACAATCACACCGAGCTGAAGTGCAAGATGAAGGTAGAGCTGCCATGATATGGAGGCCCATTTACTTGAGTTCCAGGCAATAACTCCCCAGTGCAGATGCATGATTGGGCACTGGCTAACCATTATGACAGTAGGAAGTCAGTATTATATCCTTGCGTTGAAATCCTCATGACGTCTGAATGCATGATGGATCCTGCACTTGACATAATATTTGTGAAATGGACTAACATTTTGAATTTTTTTTTTCTTATAAGGACACAGCCATATATAAATGTTCATTTAACAAGAGTGAGAGAGAAAGCCATTGGATAAGAGGTTGTCTGGATTGGCAAAACTTGATGAAAACTGAAAAAACAGCAAGCTATGAAAAGTCAAGAAAACATGTCTTAAATAGCATAACACAAATAGAAAGAGAAGGTAAGCTAAATAGAAAATAAAATAAAAAAGAGAATGGGATGTACTGAAGAACAGTATAGAAGGAGAGAGACAGAGTTCCCACACATTTGGACCAATATATTTCCAAGACTTTTCCAGTCATTTGTGATTATTAATGGATAAGGATTTTTAAAAAAATAATTTTATAGAGATTACACTCTAAAAGGGCAGTGTATTGCTGGTGATATATTTTAGAGCTGAGCATAATTAGAAAATTGTATATTTACCAGAAATCAAATTTACTAGAAATTTCCAAAACTTTTGGGGTTTTCCTTAATTAAAAAACAATCTTTAAAAATTATCAAATATTTTTAGGTTATCCATAACCCCCATGTCAACAAGCTTACTCCCCTATGGCCCCTCCTAAATGAAGAGTCTTGCATCTCCAAATAATTTTTATTAGTAAGGTTTTTCCAAGGCTGACTTGCAAACTGGGAAACAAATAAGCACACCTTTCTAATGGGCAGGTGAGAATTTACAGTCCTTAAGTGCTCAGTGACCTGACCTCTATCATTAACAGGGGAGACCCCAGGCAAGAGCGGATCTATGGGGTGGCCGTGGCCACAATAGACCGAAGCCTGGCCACCCCATTGTCCACCCCACTCGCAATTGCAGTTTTGGTCATTTTTTGTCTTGGGCACAATTTCATTTTTTAGAGGTGGAACCGTCTCTGTACAACCGCAGACTCTATGAGGATACAGATAATTACCAAGTCCCTTTGTTACATTATACAGCTCTCTGCTGTCTACCATCAGCACTTCTTGTTCACTGCACACTCAACGACACTCGCTTCAGAGACAGCAAATACAAATAATCCACAGTATCGCATTAACTAATCTGACAGCTACAGATCACTAGAGCTACTATACCTATGTTTGTTTGTTTTGTTTGTTTGTTTGTTTTTTTGTTTTTTTTGGGGGGGGGGGGCTTTTAATATAATTAGACCTAGAATAGACTATGAGAAAATATATCAAATGCTACATGGGCATTTTTTTTGTTACAATGGTGTTTTATATATATATATATATATATTTTTTTTAGCGCTGTTGAAAACATTTTACTCCCAAGCCTCCGTTATTTTATAAGCCTGTTTTATTCTAGCCTACAATGTGTAGGGATTATATATAGGATGTATACAGGGCTCCAGAGTGTGACTAACATGGTTGCAAATGCGAGAAAAAAAAATTATTAAAATCTATTCACCATTGGCGACTGTAGGGAACACTTTGCGAGGATTCAAATGTGGTTTCGTCAGATTTCATCTTGTGAGATATTACATCTTTAGGGCATACGGGAATGTGTCTTACGCCATTTTTTTTTATCCTTTCTGCTGAGATGAGCTTGCTGCACAAAAAACAACAAACTTCAGAGCCTTGATGTCCTTGATGAGCTTTAACTTCATTGCTGATGTCTTGAGATGTTGCTTCAATATATCCACATAATTTTCCTTCTGTCAGGTTGTATGTGTTTTTGTTCCATGCCATGTTAGTTCCTGTTTCCTTGTCATGTGTTTCCCATGTTCTTGTGTCTTGCCCTCATTGGTTCATTGTTTCATTAGGTTGTTAGAACTCTAAACAAGATAACAAGACTGCTAAGTGTTCATTGGTTTTCATTGTCAAGTGTTCTCCCTTGTCTAAGTATTTAACCCTCTTGTTTGCCATTGTCAGGCATTGTTTGTGTAATGTCGTGTTATTGTTCTAGTCAAGTATAGTCAAGTCAAGTTCATGTTCTGTTTTTTAGTCAAGTTAAGTCAAGTTCATGTTTGTTTTGTTCACGTTTGGATTTACGGTTTCTGGATTTCACTTATATAAATAAACTGCACTTGGGTTCTTCACATCATCATCGTATTCGTCAGCCTGTCATTGCTAAGCATACGTTACACCTTCCTCATGATGCCATTTATTTTGTGAAGTGCACCAGTCCCTCTTGCAGCAAAGCACCCCCACAACAAAATGCTGCCACCCCCATGCTTCAAGGTTGGGATGGTGTTCTTCGCCTTGCAAGCCTCATCCTTTTTCCTCCAAACATAACAATGGTCATTATGGCCAAAAAGTTCCATTTTTGTTTCACCAGACCAGAGGACATTTCTCCAAAAAGTAAGATCTTTGTCCCCATGTGCACTTGCAAACTGTAGTCTGGCTTTTTTATGGCAGTTTTGGAGCATTGGCTTCTTCCTTGCTGAGCAGCCTTTCAGGTTATGTCGATATAGGACTTGTTTTACTGTGGATATAGATACTTGTCTACCTGTTTCCTCCTGCATCTTCACAAGGTCCTTTGCTGTTGTTCTGAAATTGATTTTCACTTTTCATAACAAACTACATTCAGCTCTAGGAGACAGAATGCGTCTCCTTCCTGAGTGGCATGATGGCTGCGTGGTCCCATTGCATACTATTGTTTGTACAGAAGAATGTGGTACCTTCAGGCATTTGAAAATTGCTCCCAAGGATGAACCACCAATTTTTTTTCTGAGGTCTTGGCTGATTTCTTTTGATTTTCCCATGATGTCAAGCAAAGAAGCACTGAGTTTGAAGGTAGGCCTTAAAATACATCCACAGGTACATCTTCAATTCAGTACATCTCCTATCAGAAGCTAATTGTCTAAAGGCTTGGCATACTTTTCTGGATTTTTCCAAGCTGCTTAAAGGCACAGTTAACTTAATGTATATAAACTTCTGACTCACTGGAATTGTCTGCAAACAATTGTTGGAAACATTACTCATGTCATGCACAAAGTAGATGTCCTAAACGACTTGACAAAACTATAGTTTGCTAATATTAAATCTGTGGAGTGGTTAAAAAGTGAGTTATAATGACATCAACCTAAGTGTATGTAAACATTTAACTTCAACTGTACTTCTGCTATGTCAGTCTATGGCATAAATAAGAGTAGTTTGGTAGTATGCCATTACCAAAGTATTTATTCTGACACCTCCAGTTCTGCGAAAACTCTCACAAATGTGTTTTTATAACAGTACATCAGTACAAGTTTATATCATGTTACTTTATGTTTGTCATAGTAATAACATGTTTATTCATACATTAAAAATTATTAAAAATAATTCAGTGACCACTATATCGCAACCACGAGGAGCGTAACCTATGTGACTCTACCCTCCCTAGCAATCGGGCCAATTTGGTTGCTTAGGAGGCCTGGCTGGAGTCACTCAGCACACCCTGGATTTGAACTTGTGACTCCAGGGATGGTAGTCAGCATCTTTGCTTGCTGAGCTACCCAGGACCCAGTCTGAATAATTTCTGAGCGAATCATGCAGTGAAACAGCCGTCAGTGAGTTCACAACTGACTACCGGATTACCGGAATCTCCGATGATCAATCTTCTTGACTTATTGTTCATTATGTTATATAAAAATTTTCATTTTGTAGTGTGTATATAGTAATACGTTTTAGAAGAATTAAAAAAAAGTTTAGAACTGCTGCCACCATCACATCAAGTGTAGCAATTTCTTTCAGAAATCACATTAACTTAAAACTTACATCCCTCTTAGCTCAACTCATTAGGTTCTAGCCTCCGAGTTAAATATGTTTCTTCTTATTTGCATGTCTTTGTTTGTTTCTTTGACACTTTGAGCTTGCAAATTGCCCAGCTGCTTTTCAACAACACTTTGAAAATGTTCAGAATGAAATCTTTAGTGAAGAAATGCATACATATCCTGTGAAATCAACATGTGCTTGCTTGTCATGGTTACAGTGTAAACATTCACTTCAACACATTGTCTTACTTCAGAGTTCAGACTACCATCATTACAGGTTTTATGTAAATCATTTTTATTAGAGTTCAATAAATGTCATGCTTTCTGTACACGCTGTCAATGGTGTTCTTAAATCAAAACATTTGTGTTCCCCTTTTACTAAACTACTCACTATGCTCTGATTTTCTTTTCTTTTTTCCTCAAAAAACATTTGCAAATATGACAGACCATGGAAAAATATACAGTATATAGAGGAGCAGAGAAGGTTATTAGATAATGGTGTCCTTCAGTGGAGTGGAGAAGAAAACTTAACTCTGAATCACTGAGGAATTTTAACAGGAATGATGAGAATATTGTGGGACAGAAAGAATGATCTCTCCTTCTTTTGTTTGGTTCTCTCAGGTCATTTATTAAATAGTTCACCCTCACTGCCTCATATATTTAATCCCTTATTACAAGGCAAACCGGAACCACTCAAGTTCTGGTTTCCTAGCAGAGTATTCCATGCTTGTGGGACATTGGGACAGAAAGAATGATCTCTCCTTCTTTTGTTTGGTTCTCTCAGGTCATTTATATCATCCATTGTGTTGAGCATAGGAGACATGTACTAGTCATCAATAAAAAATTTATGCTTGGTTACACTTCTTACTTTTTTTTCTTTGTGCATTTTTAAGAATATTCAAAGACATCATTAAAGGACTAGGAATAGTAATTCTGAACCCTTATGCCATTCTAAACTTCTATGCTGTTACGGTACCTTTTCCATCAAACACAAAAGGAGTATGAAAAAAGGAGCAAGCACATTCTTCAAAATTACTCCTTTCTTCAGAAAAATAACAGCATACAACTTTGGAATGTGATTAGGGTGAATGATGATAGAACTATTCATTCAAAAAAAACCTGTAAACACTTCTTACATGATCACAATGATCACAGCTTACATATTATATATTTTTAGATGCGATAGGACAAGGGAAGCTCTAGGACCTTTAAGTACAAACGAAGTGCTAAAAGACTACATCTGATCAAAAGGTTCTGGTCTGCATTATATCTGAGATTATTGTCAGATCAACAATTAAGTAGACTACGTCCATTAGAGACATGAAAGCTGAATGAAGCTTGTTGTTACCTGAGGTAATCTATGCTCAGAGACTCTGGAGGTAATGGGTAATCTTTGTCAAGTATGAGCAAACTGCTGCAAGTAGCTTTGGGTTGAAAGGTGTAGTGCAGAGAATGCTATTCAATCTGTGCATCTTTACCAAGTCTTTGATAAATGTTTAATGTTGGAAACTTTAAATTGAAACACTTACATAAAAGGCATGAATCTGTGAACTCTATGACAGCACCATAAACTAATCAGAACTTCTTGTAATAATAATAAAAAAAAATAAAATACAAAAAAAACATAGACATATAAAAAATATAACCTAACTCTGAACTTACTATATCTAAAAGTTCCTGGACATTTAAGCCACACTTAAAAATGTATTAATGTCATTGCATTAGGTAACAAAATATCAAACTAAGCGGCATCTGTAAAGAAAGGATGCTACACCTTTTTTCAGATCTACTTTTCAAAGCCATTTTTGCAAGTGCTATTCACCAAATGATGCCAAGAGTCACTTGTAGTATGGGGTCAGCACCACTCAAGTTCTGGTTTCCTAGCAGAGTATTCCTTGCTTGTGGAACAGTGGGACAGAAAGAATGATCTCTCCTTCTTTTGTTTGGTTCTCTCAGGTCATTTATTCAATAGTTCACCCTCACTGCCTCATATAAATCCATATCCAGAAACCTGACACATCAGCCACTGTTCTCATCCTAAACATCCAATCTTCAATCCCATCTTCAGCACTGGTATTCCATCTCAGTTTTGCCATGCAAATGGCTCATTGCACCTTGCTTTCATTTATTCCCTATGCCAGAGTCTTTCTTAACAAGTCCACAACAGAAAAGGTCAGATTTATTAAAAGCCCTCTCTCTACTGTATATATATCCTCCTCTCTTCCTCTATTGCTATACTCACATCCAGTGCTGCTAATCATTTTCGGCCTTACATACAAGCAGCCTCTCTATCTCCCAGTCCTTTGATTAATGTGGGGATGCCACATAGTGCCATTTTAGCAGGAAGTGATGAAAGACCTCAAAAGGAGAGGAGTGCAACCAAAGGGGTGGGCGACACCGGGTATATTTCATACAGCGGGCAAAATATTTTTCACAGCAGGATGCGTGAAAAATGAGATTCTCTCCGCTCGACGACAGGCTAATTAACCTTAACTGTTTTACGATGTTGTGTTTATTGTTGCTATGAGTGTGTGTGACTCATTCAGACAGACAATAAAAACACAACTCCATTTAATTGTGCCTTCACTCTATAATTTTCTGGTTGATAATGAGATAATGGAACATATTAGACAATCTTTGCTAATAAAGAATTTTTTTCTTTTTTTTTCTATTAGCATTACTGCGTAGTGATAGAGAAAAATGTCAATTTTTCACAGTTGACAGCAAAATGTTACCACATAATAGTTTGGCATTGTATGGGCCATGTTCACATTTGTAAACATGACACTTTCACTAATGCTGTTTAGGAGATTTAATTATTTTAAATGCAAGCTAATATATATACTGCATAGTGTTTGCAGTTGGTGCTTCAGTTAAAACATAGTTGGAGTCAGACTACCCTACAAAAAAGTACTGGGGTACTGTAGTACAGTGATGGTATCAGATAGTTATACCATGATACTTTGATATATACAGTAGTATGGTAATGAAATTAATGTACCATGGTATTTACAGTATGTGATACTTTAAAGAATACCATGGTACTACCATGTACTACCAATTTAAAAAATATAAACTATAAGCAATCTGCTCCTGTTAGTCATACTAATCATAAAGGGTTTTTCTCATGAGACAAATGTATTATATATTAAGCCCCTAAAAAGCATAGCACAATCTTTAATGATATTTAACTGAAACTATCAAGTCACTCATATTGTATTATTCATATTTACTACAGGTGAGAATTCAGTCTGCAACATATATCAATCACTTCAATGAGTTTTCCTCAATAAACCCCTAAAGCATGAGAACATAAGGCTAAGAGATCAGAGGGAAAAATACCTCTTAAACACAGCATAAATATGTGTGCATGCATATGCGAATGGTTTTGACAGCTTTCCAACTTTGACTATAAGGCTCTGAATGAAAAATAGAAACAAACATAGCACACCTGTTTCTTATTGCATGGCATTTTCTGTTTTGCCTTTTAAGCAGACACACAGTCAAACAGAGAGAGCTGTTTGCAGCATTATCAATGGATTCATCCTCTCGTATGTTGACAACTGAATAATGGATCCCAAATTTCAATCTGAGGAACTAACAGCTGCTTTCATTTTCTCCTGTCCCAATCCAATCCACCAGCTGATCTGAAAGTAAGACATCCATCATGACATAAAATGGTCTTTGGGGGAAAATAATCTTTCTCCTTAGTGCATTTTAGACAATGACTCCATTTGGTTGGTAAAAGGTTACCGGATGTAATGGCTCAAACAGGGGGACCCTTAAGCGCTTCTAAGACCAGTGTTATGACACAGATTTTACTGTGACAGTAGCCGTAGCAGTGAGAGGTCCTCAGCCATATAGCTCCCCTTAAAAACTCACTGACAAAAGGGTGTATGGCAGTGACATAAACTTTAAGCACGGATGGAGAGAACCCTGCCTTCGAATGCTCTTGAATGAAGCGGAGCACCGCCTGCTCAGGGAAATGCACTGGGTCGTTGCCTTGGGAGAAAAACTGGGCAACGAAAAGGCACCATTCAAAGTGTAAAGCCACCTCATCAAGGGGACACTAGCTTGTAGAATGGTGTCGAGCACTGACTGCAACAACCCCTGAGTGCCTGAAGAGCCCTGTTAAAGTGCCAGACATGGAGTTTCTACAGCTCCGGCTGGGGATGCCTGATTGTGCCTTGAGCTTGTGAAAGCAGATCTCTCCTCAAAGAAAATTTCCACAGAGCAGAAAGCAGCTCTACCAGCTCCGGAAACCAAGGGTGGTTGAGCCAATCTGGCGCAACCAACAGCAAAGTTTCATTGTCTTCAACACTGTGTGTAGCAAGCAAAGAGGCAGGAAGGCATACTTTTCAGGTCATTTGTGAGCTAGTGTGTCCAGTGAAGCCAGAGGCAACAATGTATTTTCCAAGGAAGGAGTCTCCATTCCCCTGGTCTTACTCCCTGACACAAGAACAAGTCTGCCTTGCAGTCCAGGAAACCAGGAATATGCACTAGCTAGGGACAAGCAGAGGGGAAGGATCTCAGCACCCTCAAAGGCCAATCTCAAGAATGGCAAGAAGATTACTATATTATTATATAATATATAATATTATAACAGTGATCACCAACATTGCTTGTGATTGGGAAAATCAAAAGCAGAAAGGGAGAATACAGATAAAAGACAAACAGTATAAAAGATTCTACAGTCTCTAGATACTGTATGTCTAACAAAGTATTTGTGCCTGATTTGTAGTTTCACAGTATGTGTGTGATTATGGCCATATTGTGTCCTGTGTACAGCATAATAATAATAATAATAACAATAATAATAATTAAAGTATAAAAATAAATTAAACAGACATTTAGGGACAAAAAACAAACAAACAAACAAATACATTTACAAATTTACAAATGCTGTAAATGTACATAGTGCACACTGCACATCAATTGTCATTATAGGTCCAGTGTGTTTGCCTTGGCCATGGCACCATGCCCTTCCAGAACATGGGTGCATGATCTGATCATGGCTCTGCCATTGGTGCCTGCACTTGGTTGTGACACCATGGTGTACATTTCCTGAAAATGTGTGCATGATCTGGTCATGGTTCTGCCATTGGTGCCAGTGTGTCATAATATCATGAATCGAACTGTGGTGACTAAGGCCTATGTCTCAGCCTATGTCTTACCTAAGGGGATTGTTGTACATAAAAGTACACATCTTTCAGTTCCACTCACACAAGCCAGAAGAATGGATGAACATGATACAAAATCTCTCTCTGAACAGTGACTTGTCTGATTCAAGTGCCTCTCTTCATTATGGGCTACATGATGGATGTCACCGTGACCCTGAAGGAGACAAATTCTGATGAAATGTAGCTGTGCTCCGGGCTATATGCCCATGATGATGCCCGCATAAAGGGCGGAGTGTTTAAGTCTACCAATAGATTGGCATGATTTTATATGGGCTTCAGAGATCATCACTCCTGGAAGGAGTTCTCATAGCGTCAGCTACTGACACAGCATAGGGAGACCGACTTGAAAGGAAACCTATGAAGTAGTCAAGGGGGCAATAGAGTTACCTTTAAATGTTAATGCCATTATATCAGATGTGAGGCTGTCAAGTCATATGGGTTAGGAACAATTGTGTTGCCGTGGCCATAAACGTACCTATACGCCATATGCTTACTTTCCACAAATACACGCAACAGATCGACACATGCACACAGCAATTCAGAAGTGCAATTAACAGATCCACATCTGCGCTCAATCCACAAATGCATGCAACAGATCCACACATGCACACATCAATTCACAAATGCACACAACGGATCCACACAGGGCCACCGATAAGGGGGCACAACTGAACCTTTTGTCCCGGGCCTGGGCTTGAGGGGGCCCCAGACTGGAGGGGGGGTGAATGAAGCGTGCTTTCACACGATCCGCCACAGTGCACATCAGCATGCTCAAGATATACAGCCAGAGCTCTGGGACAGCGCAGAGCAAAACTTGCATGATTCAGTTAGGCTTCACACGATATTGCGGCTTTTGTGACCAATTTGATTTCTAAAGAGAATGTTCTAGTATTAAGCTCTATATGGAGGAATTTGAACCCCTCAAATGGCTAGACAGCCCTAACATTAACAGCACAGACGAGGTAAAGAGACAATGCATAAACATCGATTACCAGGTTTTTAAAATACACATCAACTTCCAAACTAAAGCATTTTAACTGAAGTAACACTAACTGGTATCTGGTATAAATGCATATTAAAATTATTAGGGTGAGTTTATAATACATCATTTTTATTATTAATAAATATTCTGTAATTCACTCAGGTGTGGATTTACAATTTCTGAGACCCCAAGCAACTGACCAACCCGGGGCCCAATTTTCAAAAATTTTGCTTAAACAGATTACATAAAATTGATTTTAAATCATAATTTTAAATTCATCCTATCAGCCGTTGTAGCCAAGTACATTCAAAATGTTTAATTAAATAAAAATCTAGTTAAAGTTAATTCATGCATGTTTTCCAGTTTTTCCACAATACAGTGATAAATAAGCAATATTTACCTACATACTCTATATTTTTACACAAATAATATATGATTATTATTATTAAACACTTTTTTTTTCTTTCTTATTTTTTTTAGCGAATAGGGTGTGCAAAACTACTTCACCCAGTAACATTTTGGAATCCTGTTGTTACAGTATATATTAATATTATAACCCAACAATTATTTATTGTTGTCCAGTTTGTCATAATAATATGATACAGTATTATTATTATTACTTTGATGACTTGTTGTATACTTTACAATAGTAATCTATTTATGTCTTATTTACTTTACTTTCATCTGGAGCTTAGTTAAGACAGGCACTAAAAGCTGCCAGGTCAGCATATTATAGCAAACTCACAGAAAATAACCACAGTAATCCTAGGTGTTTATTCAGTACTGTGGCTAAATTGGTTAGGAATAAAGCATCGACTGAACTAAATATTCTGTCACAGCACAATAGTAATGACTTCATGAATTTATTTACTGATAAAATAGAAATCATCAGAAATAAAATTGGAATTATGCAATCAACTGTCACTACACCTCAGAAAACAGTGTCTCATAAATTTCCTCACAAGCAACTTCAATCTTTCGCTGTCATAGGTCATGAAGAGCTAACAAAACTTCAAAATTGAGATTGTAAGTTCTGTTGAAATGTATATTAATGTACTTTGTCCTGTTAAATGTGTATAACTTTACAGAAAATCATGCTCTGTCACTGCCAGCTCCATGCCATGTCACAGCCACGCCTCGACCTGCTCCATGCCATGTCACAGCCACGCCTCGGCCTGCTCCATGCCATGTCACAGCCACGCCTCGGACTGCTCCATGCCATGTCACAGCCACGCCTCGGCCTGCTCCATGCCATGTCACAGCCATGCCTCGGCTTGCTCCATGCCCTGTCACAGCCATGCCTCGGTCTGTTCCATGCCCTGTCACAGCCAAGCCTCAGTCTGCTCCATGCCCTGTCACAGCCAAGCCTCAGTCTGCTCCATGCCGTGTCACAGGTCCGCCTCTGCTACACAGTCCAGGCCCACTGCTGCTCCACGGCCAGCGTCCACGCTTGCCACGGTCAACGAGCCAGTTCTTGAAGATTCGTCCGTCCCAGAGCCAGCGTTGCAAGCATCGTCCGTCCCAGAGCCAGCGTTGCAAGCCTCAGCAGCCACATCATGCCATGTTGCCATGTCTGCCACGTCATGCCATGTTGCCACACTTACCATGCCTAGTCAAGTGGCCCTGCCTTGCCATGTTGCCATGTCTGCCACGTCATGCCATGTTGCCATTCCTACCTCGTTATGCCATGCTATCATGTCTACCACATCATGCCATGTAGCCATGTCAAGTAGCCATGGCCGCCCAGCCACGTCAAGTCACCATGGCCACCACCTCTGCACCCTCTGGGTCTCTACCTCCACATCCTGCCTCGCCTGGCCATGTTCCATGTCCTGCCTCGCCAGACCCACCACCAGCTCCTCCCTGGTTTCCTGAGCCACGTTAGTCTCCAGGTCCTCCGCCGGTCCCACCATGGTCTCTAGGCCCATCTGGTCCCCTGTGTTTTCCAAGATTCCCCTCCCCACCCAGCTCCCTGATGGAACTTATTTTGTTCTGGGGCGTCGGGAGCCGCCCCTAGTGGGGAGGATATGTCACGTATAAATCTGTTTTTGTTTCAAGTTTAGTTCATGAGTTCATGTATTGTATTTGAATAGTTTAGTTCCTGTTTTATAGTCATGTGTTCATGTCATGTGATTTACTGATCCCTCATGTGATTTTGTCATGTGATCCTGTCATGTGTTTCCCCTGTTCATGTGTCTTGTTTTCATTGGTTCATTGTTTGAGTATCTTGTTAGCAGTCTTATCTTTTCATTGGTTAAAATGTATTAATCTTGTTATCTTGTTTACAGTTCTGTCTCATCATTGTTTTTTGTTCATTAGTTCTGTCTGTTGATTGGTTGTCAATGTCATGCATGTTCATGTATTTAAGCCCTCATGTTTTCATCAGTCTGCTCCATGCACTGTCACAGCCAAACCTCATTCTGCTCCATGCTGTGTCACAGGTCCGCATCTGCTTCACAGTCCAGGCCCGCCTCTGCTCCACGGTCCAAGCCCGCCTCTGCTCCACGGTCCACACCTGCCACGTTCCACAAGCCAGCGTCCACGCCTGCCACGTTCCACAAGCCAGTTCTTGAAACTTCATCTGTCCCAGAGCCAGTGTTGCAAGCCTCGTCCGTCCCAGAGCCAGCTTTGCAAGCCTCATCTGTCCCAGAGCCAGCGTTGCAAGCCTCAGCAGCCACGTCATGCCATGTTGCCAAGTCTGCCACATCATGCCATATTGCCATTCCTACCTTGTCATGCCATGTTGCCACACTTACCATGCCTAGTCAAGTGGCACTGCCTTGCCATGTTACCACGTCTACCACATCATGGCATGTAGCCACGTATACCTTGTCATGCCATGTAGCCACATCAAGTTGCCACGGCCGCTCTGCCACTTCAAGTCTCCATGGCCGCCACCTCTGTACCTCCTGGGACTCTGCCTCCACGTCCTGCCTCACCAGACCCGCCACCAGCTCCTCCCTGTTTTCTTGAGCCACGCTGGTCTCCAGGTCCTCCGCTGGTCCCACATGGTCTCTAGGCCCATCTGGTCCCCTGTGTTTTCCAAGATTCTCCTCCCCACCCAGCTCCCTGAAGGAACTTATTTTGTTCTGGGGCGTCGGGAGCCGCCCCTAGTGGGGAGGATATGTCACGTATAAATCTGTTTTTGTTTCAAGTTTAGTTCATGAGTTCATGTATTTTATTTGAATAGTTTAGTTCCTGTTTTATAGTCATGTGTTCATGTCATGTGATTTACTGATCCCTCATGTGATTTTGTCATGTGATCCTGTCATGTGTTTCCCCTGTTCATGTGTCTTGTTTTCATTGGTTCATTGTTTGAGTATCTTGTTAGCAGTCTTATCTTTTCATTGGTTAAAATGTATTAGTCTTGTTATCTTGTTTACAGTTCTGTCTCATCATTGTTTTTTGTTCATTAGTTCTGTCTGTTGATTGGTTGTCATTGTCATGCATGTTCTTGTATTTAAGCCCTCATGGTTGCCCTTGTCGGAGGTCAGGTATTGTTTTGGTGTAACGTTGTCAAGTCAAGTCGAGTTGTTTATGTTTGTTTTTGTTGGATTTCATCTTGTAAATAAACTGCGCTTGGGTTCTTCACACTTCATCGTCTTTGTCTGCCTGTTACTGCTAGCAACGTTACAGTAGGCAACATTCATAACAGTA